>NC_133159.1:39943787-40246818 GCF_040802235.1 Manis javanica
TTGGCAGAGAGGGTGTAACTCTGGTAGATAACAAAGGCAGGCAGGCAGCTCAGCTACTCTCCTCAGACTCCCTCTTTGTAATCCAGGTTTTGATAACACAAGGCAAGTCTCCAAGCTTTAAAGTAACAGAAAGCTCTGTGCTAAACCCAATTTTGCCGCTTATCAGCAGTGAGACTGTGGGGCAAGATGTGTTGAAAGGATTGTGGATAAAGTAGGCAAAGTACCTATTACAACGCTTGGTCCATAGTAGGTGCTGAATGAAATGTGGCTGTTAGGATGAAGATTCCAGAACTATCCATTCAAAATAAAGGATTTAAAAGCAGTTTCAAGAGAAATGATAGCCATGAAAACATTACTCAGCTCATTCATTTCTTCTCCTGGCAATATGTTTGGGATGCTTAATTATGCCCCTGCCTTTAGGGCTTCACTAATCTTCACATTCAAATCCAGGAGCTAAGGTACTAGGTTGATGCTAAGGAAATGCCAAGCTGACAGAAACCAATGTGACTCAGCCTTGAACTACAGTAGCTATTGTATTTAAACACTTAACATCACAGAATTGTAGAACATTAGAGCCAGCTTTGTCTCGAAATAAGCCAGGCACCAAGAAGACACTCAGAAAATATTTGCTGATGGACTGAAAAGCAAGTTGTCTGGATTCTTTTAGAGTATCTGATTAATCTGTGTGTTCAATGATTTTAAAGTTGATATGACAAATAATTTCTAGAAATGGTAATTCAGTTTTCTCAGTATAAGAATGAAAAGAAATTAAAAGATAATTTCCTATGTTTACATTGGGACCTGATTCTATTTGTTTCCCTTTTCTATCATCATCATCATCACCATATTATTCAGAATCATCATCATTATTATTCGGTTTTAAGTGTGGGGATGGTTTATTGATACCAATACCTGATATGATGATAAAATGATAAACACTTATCATTTATGAAGATTTATCAATTATTAACATTTTGCCATATTTGTTCTACCATTACTTTTACACTTCTTTCCCTGAGACACTTAAACTTGGACACATGACATCCCCATCCTAAATACTTCAACATCTGTCTCCTAAGAAACAAGGACATTCCCTTACGTAACCATAGTATCTTTATCATAATCAACATTTAATATTGTTATGATATCATCTGTTATAAAGTCCATATTCAAATTTTTCCAAGTACTTAAAAAACCTCTGTAGCTGTTTCATTTATTGTTTTAAATACAGGCTCTAATTAGAATCATTCCAGTATACTGCCCACTCCCACAATCCTGTCCTGTGTATGGATGTTCATAGGTCCAGCCCAGCATCCAATTGTGACTCAAGAAAAGTCTACAGGAAGGAGAGCATGAAGCCACACTGTCAGGGTTCAAATTGCTGCTTTGCCACCTCCCAGTTGTGTGACGATGAGAAACCAACCTCACTTTTCTGTGCCTCTGGAGAGTGTAAGTCCAGTGATGTCTAGATGGGAGTGATGATATGAGTGTTAAAACAGAGGTGGTCCTAGGGTCTAAGCATGAACATCAGATTGGCTGCTTCTTTATAAAGGTGATACCTAGGCTGGCTTTTGAAAGCTGGATATAGTAGCTGACTTCTCTGTGACTTGAGCTTAATTTAAATTTAGGTGATAGTGAGAACAGTGAGTGAAATAGAAAAAGCTAATAAAAAAGTTCAGGAAAGGCCCAGTGATGTCAATGGCCTGATGTGTTCAAAGAACTCCACGCTAGTAATTTTTAAAGAGTAAAGAACTGTTGATTTGTGGAAAGAATTGTGAGACTTTGCCTGTTTTGGCTCCCAAGGCTGAGTTCAGGAAACCAACAGGAAAGAGCCAGCTCCTAAAGATGAGGAGATGGTAGGGTGGTGTCTTTTTTCTCACTTCCTGAAGGAGATGTTCAGATAGCACTCTGAAATCTTGAGGACACATGTATTTGAGACTCACAAAGGGAGAACTCTCAGATGGAAGTCACAGGTTAAACAAACAAACAAAACTTAAAGTAACTACCATCATAAAATAAGCTAACAAATGTTCACTGAGTACAGAGCTTTATCAGTTTTCATTGTTCAGGCTGTAATACTCACGTCATGAAATATTTTTGAGGGAGACAAATATGTTACTAAAGTTTTTATGAGTAAGGAAATTAGAAGCTCAAGTAATTGGCTATTATAGAAAACCAGAGAGGCAAGCAGGCTCTTTGGGGAGCCTGGGGGAGAGGGTATGAATGGAAGTAGGCAGTTTCAGAACAGACCAAAGATCTTATATGTTATTGGTTTTTCGAGGTGAACACTTAGGAGCAATATTAGGGACTGGAGAAGTAGCCTCATAAAAGCTTAGTCAGGATTTTTCTGATTTTCCACTCTTCTCTTCTGAGAGGAATACTATCCCTAGTTTTCCAGAGGTCTATTAAACAGGCAGACAACATGAGTGTGAGTGGTGAGATAAACACTTTGAAAGGCAGTGTTAAACACTCCCCCTTTTCGACTTTTAGACCCTGAAAAGGCAGAGAAAAAGAATCCACCACCTACCTACGTCACCTGCTTTCACATTTCAAGGGATGGTAGAACCACAGCAATAAAGAATTGAAGATATATTAACAGTAATTTTTCATTTAAAATATATTGCTAATAATGCATTCTTTCTGAAAATCACAGGAATTCTAATGATTTGTGGGTGCACATAATCAGTAACCTTTTACTACTCTCAAATATTGTCTGGCAGATTTCAAAGTAAAAATATTATAAGTTACAAAAGCAAGCTAAGCTGTGTTTAAGCATATGAAATTGTAGTATCTCTTCACCATTCATTTAATAGGTGTGGCAGAGACTGCTAGTAGTCCCTAAATATTTCATTTCTTCCTTAGTGAGAAAATCTCTTCTTTTTTTAAGTTGGATTGATGGCTGAATGAAATAAAGAATACATTTCTCAGCTTCTGTTTTAAGTAAGTGTGGCTATGTAAATAAGTTCTGCCCAATGTAAGCAAAGGTGCTCACTGGAGCTCCAGTAGTCATCCTGAATCATGATGAAACCTGAATTGTACCACACAGTGGAGGAACATGACAGAAGGAACCTGAATTTCTGACTCTGTGGTATGCTTTACCAGGCCCAGGCAAACTACCTGTGGACTTCTTGAAGGGAAGAGAAAAATTAACTTCTATTTTGTTTTAAGCCACTATTAATTTTTGTTTTTCTGTTAGAAGAAACCAAACCAAATCTTCTTGCAATAGGCTAACTTGAGAAATCCTTTGTCATACATAAAAATAATAGAACTGTATCATTAGCCCACAAGATCTGAAGAAAAGATATGCATTTATGGATTAGTTTTTGGCCTCTCAGAGTCTCACAGCTTCCTATGGACCCTGAATTATACTTCAGAGGATTATAACTACCACTGGCTTCAGGCAAATGACCTAAGTGGTGAGTTAGCTCTATCACCTATACCTGGTTAATGAGAAAAGAGAAAAGGACCAGAAGGCCATGTAGGAACCATGATTAGATGAAGGCAAAAGAAGACATGGAGGTTGCCACTTGGGTGCATCCAGTCTAGTCTTTATGCAAAGATCAGGGAAAGCCTTCACTGCTAACATGTAGTCCAGTCCATTTATCCCAGACAGGATAGCCTACTAGGATTTTTAATAATATAATCGTGAAGTGTACATCTACCTGAAATGCCATGTGTGCCATATTATATATGAAACCCAACAGGATCATTGAAGTCATAGCAGGTGATCAGTCCAGTTATTTTTAATCTTTTATAATCTATCTATCTTTATACATACATAATTTTTACAACACAGAAGGAAACATACTATATGCACTATGACACACTGAAAATCATAGGAATTTCAATGATTTGTGGGTGCATATGTTCAGTAACACTTCACTACTTTTTCTCACTTTTTTCCACTTACCAATATATCTTGAACATCATTCCACATCTGAGTGGCTTCATTCTTTTTAATGGTCACATGGTATTCTACTCTATGAATGATGTTTAAGATATTTTTAATTTTTTGCTGTTATAAACAATGCTATAATAAAAATATTTGTATTTATCTTGCTTCTCACAGCTTAAGCATGTGTGTAGAAAAAATTTTGCTATTGTGACAGGTGAAAATGATATATTAGTATAGCTCTATTTCTTGTAGCCTGGAAGATATGAAGCAACTTTTCATATTTTATGAGTAGTTTTTATTTCCTTTTCTGTACATTGCTTGCCCATACTGGGTTGTTATCTTTTTCTTACTAATTTTTAGAGTTCTTCATAATTGTTTATGTTAGAGAAATTAAGTTTCAAATATTTTTCAATAAAGATATTATTTACTATTTGACATTAGAAATACCTTTTCTTAATGTAGTTATTAATAAAAGACTATAAATGGCAGGTAAATATAAAACCAATAGATTCTATTGAAATGCTCCACAGAGGAAAGAAAGGCCAGAACACAGTGGTGCAGGTATATGACAAAAGCAGTATTATTCTCTTCTGTTTGTTAGGCACTCCAAGGATGGGGTGGGAGAAACAGAATACCAGAAGATACACATGTATAAACAGGTTCACAAAAGTCAACAGGCTGTGAAATTTAGAAGCCAAAAAGTTTGTAAAGTACATTGTGCTATTACTATTATTACTGTACTATGATTTTCTAATCATTGCCTGACCTCCACAACTACATTATATACAAATGTATACAATGGCTCAGTCTCACTGCCACCAATTTCTTCCCTCCAAACTGCTGCCACATTATTTATTCCCTACATTACAGCTCTGACAGTGTTAACTTCTTCAAAAACTTCCCAAGGCTAACTACTGTCTAACAACAAAAGTCTTTCGTTGACCTTCAGGGATTTCCATGATAAAACCCTAGCCTGTTCCTCTATTTTAACCCTATCTCCTACTGCTCCATTATACATGTACCATTAATACCAATTAAAATCTCTAACATGTGCATCTCAATAACTTGGTGACTATTAAAGTATGGATTCATTTTTCCAAGGTGGGTTAAATGCCAAGATATTTTTACTCCCATTACAGAGAAAATAAAATTGAGGCTTATATGTCTAGTATCAGGGCTGAATTTCAAATCCAAATCTGCCTGATTTACTTAATGTTCACTTACTATAAAATAGGATTCTTTCAAGTATATCTCATTTTTAAATGAAAATAATTAAGATTAGATATGGAACAGATTTACTGAATTTACAAGTGAAATACTTTGATTCAAATTAGCTTTTTATCCTTTTAAACTGGGTAATATGAGTAACAAATATCTTCTTTCTTTGAGAGAAATGATACAAATATGAAGTCAATTAATGAAAATCAGCCTTGCTTTTGATAGTTTGAAAATCAAATACTGCTTTTACCTATATTGCTTTTCAAATACAGTTAAATGGTTCTCAGAGAGATGGTGTATAGTGGATAAACTGAGAACATTTACACAGCAGCATATCTTAAAACTAATATTTTTAATTAATTTAAAAAATAATCTTAATATGGACACTACTGACTTTTACAACTTTAATTACATAGATCTGAAAATTCAGTTGGAGACTTAGAGGCAAATTCTAAATATGGTGCTAATAATATACTGTTTAGCAAAAATATCTAATTACAACAGCATTTTTGGTATCATTGTACTTACGAAAAACATCAACTTTTTTACGATATACATGTTAGAGACTTTAAGAAAAATCACATTTAAAAGTAAAAACATTTAATAGTGGTTATTTTCAGGTTTGAGATTACATGGTAATTAATCTACATTAAATGCGTCTGTAGGGTTTTCTTTTTTTACAACAAACATTTGTGTAATGAAACATACTTAAATATATATTAGCATCATAGTTCTTATCTCATACATGTATGTGCAGGATGCTGTCACAAAAAATTACTCTAAAGACATGGTCTGCCTTTAAGGAATTTAAATTGAAAAGAAAACAAAGATGAACATATTTTCCAAAGCACATGTAAGTAAGTTTGCTTGCCTGGTTTTTCTGGGTGACAGAGTCTAAAAACTTGCCAACTACAGCTATGGCTTCTTATTTTTGTAGAATTTATTTTTCTTAAAAAACATTTATCAGTAATGGTTTAGATTTCTTTTGACTGAGGAAATAAAAACAGCACTACTTTAAAATGGGTTATTAAAAATAAATGTAATAAAACCTAAAAACTAACAAGCACTGTTGAAGCAAAGCACTCATTTTAGTACTGTAAATGCTCAAAGGAATTCTCAAAATTCCTTTCTGGAACTATTCATAGAGCTAGTTCATAAATTTCATGAAAAAATCAGTTTTGTTATTTTACAAACATTTATCAAATTTGTAAAAAACTGCTTAACAGCACTTTAGCCATGGTGATGGTTGCATTTATGGATGGCCTCCCATTTAAACCTCAAAACAACCCACAAAGAGTAGATATCATCTTGCGGGTTTTTTTTTTTCCAGATTAGGCAAAGGCTCATTACTTGGTTTGAGGCCACAGAGATAGTTAAGTAGGAAATCAAGAACTGAGCACTAGTTGCCTCAATATATGTGAATATTTGGAAATAGCACTGGGTCTAAAATCAAGAGGTGTAACAGGATTACTGATACTGAAGCCCAGTCTCCCAAGGGGATGCTGGAAAAGGAACAGCACGTCATATGGGAGATAAACCATGGCACTGCAGATTTTATTGTTAAAAGTTTTTAGCTACTACAAATGTATGATCATTCTCTATGGTACTTTAGTACTTTTTGTTGTGAAGAGAATTCAGGGTTAGAGAAATGAGGGGGAGGAAGCTACAAGGAGAAAAAGAACTTTAAGAAACTCCCAGGGTATCATGGTGTGGCTTCTTCTGCAACCTTAGCTAAGGAGGCTAACCATTGGCTCTCACTTATCTAAACATGAAATATAAGCTTCATTCAACAGATATCTTTTAAATGCCAGGTAATGCCAGGGAATCACAGCTCCCTCCCTGCCTTGGCCCCTGCTAATCTTACCAGCCTCATGCCTTGCAATCCAGCTCTCTGTCTTATATATGTTTTTGCTCTCTGTCTTAATTTTTTTTATTGTGGTTCCCTCATTTTAATCCTTGTCTTTGATTTTGACCTTTCTTCTGTTTAGAATTTTGTATTTGCCTAAGTACTACTCATCTTATAAGATTCAGGTCATATATACATCCTCAAGAAGTATCTCTGAACTTCTAAGGTAGATGAAGTACCTCTTCTCTTTGCTTTTATAGCATATTATACATACATGAATCTGTTTATATTGTCTTATCTTCTCTACTAGACCGTGAGCATCTGAAGAGCAGGACAGCTCTATATCCCAGGTCCTTAGTAGATATGTGATAAATATTTATGGCCTTCAACTGACTGAACATCCCTAATTTTTAAGTTAAGGGCAAGGTCATAAAGTTGATCAACTCCTTGTCTGAAGTCAAAATTTTGTGACAGTATATATAAAGAAGAACTCAGGATACCTGTTTTACTTAAGTCGGAGCTATGCTTTGGACAGTATTGTAAATTCCTCATGAAAAAGGCAGAAAGAACTATGAGCACTCTCACCACCAAGAGCTCTCAAATGAAATTAGTTTGAAGCAGTTTTCATTAAGATGACTGAATGTGGCATCGTGAGAAACACTTTATCAAATGTAGTGTTTTACTTAGTGATTAACTATATACCAGTTGATGAAGCTCCCCAAATCCTTTGTAATCCCACCACTCCAATAAACATTTAATGAGTATATAAGTTCAAAAAGCCTAGCAGAGGATTTAAACCTTCAATCTTGTTTTTATTTACTCTTGAACTCAATTTCTCACTTCAAGTGAACACTGCTGGTGCTTGAGGCTCATCTGTTGCCCTGGCAAAATTAATGTGCCTCCCACAGTTTAAATTGAACATGTGATGTTTAAGATGAAAAAGGTTTGGTAAGAATGCCACAGTATCAAGTCACACTTGCCTTAAAATATCTGAGTATCACCAAATTGTCTTCTTAAAAATGATTCATTTGGAAATTTAAAAACTATTTTTAAAGGTTTTAACTTTTGAATGCGAAATTTGAAAAGAGATGAAGTTTGATCACTGAATCCTGCAGTACAGCAGTTAGCACTGAGAACTAAAATATGGTGGTATACTGTAAACCATACTTACCTGTGTTAGAACCCTGAGCTCTTATTTGGTCTCTGCTACTTACTATCTATATGTTTTGGGGGCAAATTCTGTATCTTTTCTGAGCTTCATCATTTCTACAATGGAAATATTGGTATTATATGTCCCAATCTCATTGGTTTGCTGGGGGGGTTCAAATGAGGTATGTATAGGAATATGTTTTATAAACCAGAGAGCACCATACAAATTTGCAGTACTGTTTCTATACTTACATGGTCCCCTTTAATTAAAAGCAGTATATATAATTTAGGTGGTGACCATAATAAATGGACCTGCTTAGATTTAATTTTGAATAATTCATCTATCATGTGGATAAATTCTACTTAAGTTTAGAGTAAAGTAATAAACTGTTGATCTTTAACTTGGGAAAGAGAAATGAAGAAAGAAAAAGCCCTGGAGAACTGGAGAAAGATAAAGACAATTTAAGAGTCCAAAGAGGTCAGTGGATTTTGGTATCAATCTAATATGAAGCAAAACATTTAATTACATGAACCAATGATTTTCACCTGTTAAAACACAAGACACTAATCAAAAGCAAACCAGTTGTTTCATTAGAAATACCCAGAAATTGGTAAGAATTTATGCTCCTCTGGGGATCATCATTCTAAATAAATCCAAATGCCAATTTACTGTAAAAGATACTTAGTAAAAGCTCTTTTGTCTACTAAATACTGTATATTTAAATAAGTATCTTCATTTAAAATGGAAATGCGTAAGGTATACACTATATATTTTATAGCAACTTTTAAAATGGAATTTAAGAGATCTTACACCTGTTTTGGGAATTACAGTTTAAGTTACAAAAGGCCCTGCTATTTTACATTATTTTAACTGCTTAGCAATCTTGCTTGAAAGTAAAGATGGATATATCCCAAATATATTGCTATCAAGGAATTAATTGAAAAAGAGATTATTTTAAAGCTATAATTAGGTACTCTTTCAAACATATTTATGCTTGACAATACATGATGTTTAAATACAATAATGACCACACAAGAGACTCTATAATGATTAAAAATCCTGTTATAATGAAGTATTCAGCATTACTTACAAAAAACATTCTTGAGAAAAACATTTGACCTGAACCAAACAAAGCTTTTAGACCTATTATCCATTTCTCAGAAAACACAGAGATAGAGGAACGAGTTAAACTATGACAAGGAAATACTCACACAAATCCAGAATTTGGAACAATCTGTAAGTCATCTAGCATGATTTCTTCACTAAGCAAATATCATTAAAAAATTTTTTTAAAAAAGAGGGAGGGTGCTTGCTTAAAGAGGATTTAAGAACCTAACAACCAAATGTAATTCGTGGTCCTTGAGTGGATTATGGTTCCAAAAAAAAACATTTAAAAAGACATTTTGGGAACAACCAATGAAGTATGAATATACACTGGAGATGATATTAGAGAATTATTGTTAACTTTGTTACATGTGATATGGTATTGTAATTATTTTTGGAAAATGCATGCAGACATTTTTAGGGGGAAAATATGATATCTTTAATTTACTTCGCAAAGGTCTAACAAAAAATAATGAATATACAAGGATGTCCTAAATGTTTTCCTGTGGTTTCGTTTTAATAATTTCAGAAGTTTAACTACCACAAACTTAAAAAAAAATGTCTAACTTTGTATTTCTTTTACATTTACTTATTTTTATAAATTTATTTTCTGTTCTAGTCAATGCTTGCCATTTTCAGAGAGGAACTGAAACAAAAATGTATCATATAAAACTTATCCATCAAAATCACAAATCTAAAGTAGAAAAATGTAAATAATTAAATTTTAAAATGCAGCTCTTTTATAAATGTCTAGCAGTTAAACTTTTCAAGTTATCAAGGCTTAAAACTCCATTAAAACTCTATGATGCTCATTATATAGAAGCAAATATGGCAAAATGTTAGTAATCATTAAATCTACATATAGGTGATTTGGGTGTTCATTATACTATTGTTACCTTTTCTATATTAAAAACTGTTTTAATAAAAAGTTAAAAATAGTATAAAATATAATTAAGGACATGATCAGGCAATATTAAAAGACAAAAATAAGTTGCTTTACAAGGATTATAACATGACTCAATTATATATTAAATATGCATAAATGTACTGATTGAAATATATAATAAAAACATGGAAAGAACACATATAAAGTCAACCATTAATCTGTATTAGAATACTTTCTTTTTGCTTTTCAGTATTTTCCATAAATTTGTATTTATGGAAACTATAAAATATATTACCATAAATATGTATTTCTTCAAAAATAATGTTCATTTTATATGGATTTAAAAAATAAAGGTTAACAACCTTTATAATGGATTATTTAACCATTCTTAGGGTAAAGAACAGTTTATGTTTCTTAATCTATTTAGTTGAACTGGTAAGAGTTAGCTGTAAGTTTGATCACTAATTATTGTCTTGGAGTTGTTTTAAAATTTGTTTAAAATGAATTTTTCTTTAGATCAGAGTTTAACATAAACTTGAAACTAAAAACTTCAGAGGCATCCTTGCACTCTATTCTCAAAATTCCTTGCCTTCTACTCCATGTACACACTATTCTTTCCTCTTTTTTCCTTCATTCACCAAATGTATAGTCTATTTACTATGTGTAGGGGTGTAAGGCACACAGTCACTGCCAAAAAGAAAACCAAGTCTCTTGAGAAGATACACACACACACACACACACACACACACACACACACACACACACACACACAGAGAGAGAGAGAGAGAGAGTGGATAATTATAAGCAATATGTTAAGCAAACAATAAGATAAGCCTGAGGGTATCACTGCAAAGTATTAACAGGGTAGGTGCAGTCAACGTGACTGTAGTGGAAGACTCTGAAAAGAATCAGTCTCAAAGGAAGAGTAGGAGTCAACTAGGTAAAGGGCAGGATGGAAGGCATTCCTGACAGTGGGAAAGCATAAAAAAAGAGTAAAATTGCAGAGAAATACAAATGGTACACTATTACTAGATCGATAAAGTATAAAGCAGGGAGTGGGAAGAGTTGAAGCTGTACAAATGTGCAGAAGCCACATCACTGAGGTCCTGACTGCTATGTCAACATATAAATACAGTGATTGCATAGAATCTTCTTTCTCAAAATGTACTTTTGAATTTGAAGTCATAAACTTCAATCTACTTGATTTCAAGATCACAAATCCCATTTCTATATTTAAAGAAGAACCTTTTGTTGTCTAAAGTGACTTTTGGGAAAAAAATATTACAGTTATTAAAGACTATTAGATGGGATAATCATTTTGGGGAAAGACTGAAGGACAAATTCTTTAGCAAGAATCTGTCAATCACGTAACTAAAAAAACATACACGTAGCCTGGTCCTTTCTAAGCATGTCCACCTTTTTTTTCCCTACAAAAAACCCCATTTCAGTATTTGAAAAGGCCTTCTGCAAGAACAAGCAGTACCCTATCACACTACTGCCCCTCTGAAATGGGCATCTTGGTGATGATTAGGTTGGTAGATGAACCAGAAACAAAATCAAGTCTTCAATCTGAAAAAAACAGAAAACATTAAGCATTGCCTCAGGCCTGGTGGTAACCTATGAGATGCACTTTTTAATCAGAAAAGGTAAGATTGCACTTACATCTCGGGCTTTCACATAGAAGGCCTCTTGAAAAGCAGCTTCTAATGAGCCAATAAAAAATACAGGATGGCAGTCACCATATCTATAGGAAAAATTTCATCTATTAATTTAAATACATTTCAAATTCACTTCAAGGTTTCACAGGTCTAATCAAAGACTTTTAAGTAAATGTTGGTGCTAACGTCTCTTAAGAACAGACCAAACATTAAAATATTTCTTCAAAAACTTGGAAATGACCTTCATTAGATTTTAGAATTCTTCTCAGCCTATGTTGACATGTTAGGACACTGGATTTTAAGTACATATAGCAATTGGATTTAATAAGTGATTCAAAAACAAGCCATTTATAAGTAGCAATTCCTGGTTTCCCACTTTCATAATATTTTACTATTTACAGTAGCCTTAACTTTCCATTTTAGTTCAATTATTCCAGAGGTCCAACAGAAAGGGGAAAAAATGGTATTGGTATTGTGCGAAGTTTCCAAAGTACATTACATCAGAAAACAGAACTTAGGAGAAGTATCATTTACATGAAAATTTAGGGTTAAATATTTAAATCCTCTTTACTTAAACACCTTAGGAGAATCTCAAGCATATAAAGCATTTTATATTAGACTCTTAAGAAATGCTAAATGATTCTAAAATAAAAATTAAAAGAACAAATTCACTTACATTTTAAATTAACTTTCTACTTAACATTATTTTGAAGGATATTTTGCTTGTCCTAGGATACACTAAAAATTAGTATCCTATATAACCTAATCCTTTTGGGAATACAGTCAAGATATTAATTAATGATCCATTTATTGCAGTTCCATAAAGATACAGAGATAAGATCAGTATACCTCTGAAGTGGCATAAATGTTTTACTAGTTGTCTGACAATGAATACTCTGTGTTTCACTATCAGGACTATATAAATTGATAAATATATCCCTTAAATGCTTTAAGGAAAAATGCAAAAAACAATCTATTATTAAAATTGCTCCAGAAAAATCACAGTAGCATTAGAAGAACATCAGTTTTATATAGTTAATGTCCTAACCCTACCTTGAAGAAAACTCTGCTGTAAATTGTAATAAGGCATCTCCTTCATTTTCTGCGTTTTCTGGCACTAAAAAACAAACAAAAGAAAAAACAAAAACAAAAAACCAAAACAAATAGACACAAAAAACAAACCACATAACATCTAATCCCACATATAAGAAATATATTTAATCAATACAGAGGAAATAAAATTAAATTTTAGCTTCTGTGATATATCTGAGGAGACATTTTAACATACATTATAAGATTTCATCGGACTTTTCATCAAAAAGTTCCAAGCTCATAGATTTCGGAAAATCAACTGACACAACCCTGCTAAGCATTTAAAATATGTGCCAGTCATTAATTAGTATTTCAATGCTTTCTTGAACTCACATCTTGTGATTAAATTATATAAAAAGGATCTCAAGTTATTTCAAAGACTTTATTACTCAGGAAAATAATCAATTTTATATAAATATCATATATATTTCTGTCCATAGGAGTTCCCTAAATGCACAGAATAAATGAGCCATTAAAGGACTTTTTTCGATGGTCACTTTGCTGTTGTACTACTTGTGATCTACAGATGCATCTTGTAGAGTGGAAGTAAATGAGACAGCAAATTTAGTTCATTTTTTCCTTCCAAAGGTGGGTATCAGTGAACGGAAAGTAATATTACTACTCTTAAAACTGGTACCTCCAATAAGCTGTGGGGAAACAAGTACAGTCACAGACAGTACAGCTATTTGTTTATCAATTTTCAGGTTTAAAGTAAAGAGAGAGACTCATTAATTACTTATACATGTGAAACAAAAAGTTTTATTCCCTTGCATTTTTCATGAATATTACTAAAGCACTGGGAATTATTTGGTTTGATAAAAAACAAAACTCAAGAGGCTCCAGTTCTAATGACTAATGCCTACTTGCTATATTTTCTCTCTCCAACTCTGGAGTCAGTAAGATTTTTAAGTTCACTGTTCATAAGTTTCTGCACTAGGAGGAAGAATTGTAATGCTGGACGCAAAGAGCTATTAATACTCACTCATGGGAGATTTTCTCAGAGCAGATGATGCCATGCCGAATACTTCTCCATCATCCACTCCAAATTCGGAAGCATCTTCAAAGTCATCTCCATCACTATCACTAACCATATGAACATCGGTGCTTTGCTATTTAAGGAAAGTCCCAGTTAGTATCATATTGACTTTAGGAAATCAAATTCCAAAATATAAGTTGTGTAATCACAATGGGACATTATCATTATAAAAGCTTTATTAAATAAGAAGCCATTTGCTAGAGTAAAGCTTAATATTTTTCATTTTAAGGCTTACCAGTATTTCTAAACCTGACTAAAGGCTGGAGACTGAGAGAAAATGAAGGATGCTTACAAACTCAATGAAGACAGGGATTTTTGTCTGTTTTATCCCCAGCCTAAAGTATACAAATAAGTGCTCAATAAATAAGAAGAGGGTACAATCAGAGAGGTCAGACACAAAGTAAACTATATGAGTTTTTCAAAAAGCTTACACTAATTTATAATTATCACACAGAAGCAATGGTAGCATTTTCGAACTTGCCCCTTACTTACTGCAGTAGTTCTCAAATTTCTCATTAGTGAAATATGGTACACTGTCCCCACAGTGTTATTGGAAGATAATATGAAATACACTATACATGAAGGTTCTTTGTAAACCGAAAGCTATTAAATATGAGATGTAATAGTGATGCTGGAATTCAGTAAACACATTGAGAATTTACTACATGCTGGGCACTGATAAAAAGGCTGCTTATTTTGTTTTAGCAACATCAGTTGACATTTAAAGTATTACGATTAAAAACATCAGCTTCAAACTATGAACTAGGCTGCAGATCTTTAGGTTAGACTGGGATTTCAAGAACACTGATTTAAAACGTTTAAACTGAGTTGTGAATACTGACAAATATTCATGCCTTGGATGAGAAGGTATTGGCTAAATGCCTATCTGTAGTATGCTCAATAAAGTCTACAAAGACTAGTTAGTAAATGAAATTTTTCTTTTAAAAGATAGCATTACGTACTTATGAAAATGGGGGAACTATTTGATTCTTGTCTATGCAGACGAGCCTAACTCAGAGATAAATATTAACCAGAAAAAGTATTAAGAGAAACTTAGAATCAAAGACTCATGAAACTTAGCTGGAGGGGGGCAATGTTAGAAGTCAGCCAGTCATAGAATCATAGATTTTCAGGCTGGAAGGGATTTTAAAGCTCTTTCATCAATGTTTTTCAAACTTCTTTTCACAGGGTTACCTCCTTCCCCCAAACCCAAGCAAAATACTATGTAAAATTATAGTGCACACAGTAAATAAAAGTGAGGACAGTCTGGATGATGCAGGGAGAGGGTAATGGGGAGCCTCATGCTCCTGGGCTTGGGCTTTTCTTCCTCATATTCCTTTGACAGTGGGGTACCTCTGAAAGATCTCAGGACACTATGGGATAATTTTTAAAACTACTGATCTAGTTAGTCTAAAAGCTCCAAATGAGGAAGCCAAGATTTTTACTCCATTTGACTCAATAGGCTTAGCATTTCCTCCTGGGGCATAACCAAGCATTAATGCCCAGAATTTTAACATTTTTCCCTCTTATCTTAAAGACAGTCTTCCCAGTGGTTTGAGTACAGAAGGTAATAAACAGATACTTACTGGATGAATAAAAATGAATGGTCCTTGTCCTAAGCAATCTATCTGCTATGCTGACTGTACCACTATTTCTCACAGAAGTCTTGGTTCTACTTGTGATCCTAATCTGCCTAGTGTTTTGCTTTGCAGAGCAAAGGTCTCCTGATTTCAGCAATTCAACAGCTTTAAAATTCAAAAGCCCCTTCTTATTTCAAAGCAATGAAGAAGCCTCCTCTACAAAACAATACATTTACTAGGACCGCAACTGTGCTTGAATTCCCTGTGTTTTGGCCAGGCAAGTATCTGGAGTATGAAGTTCCCTTGAACTTTAGGCTCAGTCTTAAATTGGTAAAGGCTTAGGATCTACAAGGTACACAGTATGTTTGTTCCTTTAGGGTGCTTAGCCAGGTTCACAGGCAAGTGGGAAGAAACAAGTGTTTACTTGGTATGGCAAACCTTCTCACATCCTGTATCAGCTAAGCTATCATCTCAACTTCAACTTATTCTTGCCTAGTACTCACCCCTCCATTTAAGAGGCATCAGGTTAAGAAGGAGGGTAGGAACTCAGAGATGAAAAAGAAAAAGACTGTTCAAGATATCTTTTTTTCTCACCCCTTTTACTTTATTCACCACATCCATCCTTTTTCTCATAATCTAGTTTTCAAGCAAATAAGAGCCCTTGTCCATAACAATAGAACTTTATCTCATACTAGGATAATGATTTTAATTTTGTGCCTAAGTAACACATTATTTCTTTTGTTTTTATTGAAGTACAAAATCCCCAAATCTCTTATGCTCATGGAAAACAAAAACTACATCTTCAAAGGGAGGTATCTAAAAAAACCGATTTTGTTGAAAAAAGTATATTTCAAATATGAATTATTGAAGTATCTGCAAGAATGAGCTACTTAATTATGTATAAGGAACTCCCAATCTCTTCACATTTTCTTATCAGCCATCAAACAGGTTAGGAAAAGCTTTTTCTAAAAAATGAGATAAACAATCTTTTTTTTCATTAATGTTTGCTGATGAGAATAGACAGATTAGTCATGCCTGCCCTATAATTCTTTGAATTCAGAGAAGCTGTTTATTCAGATTTTTAAAAACAGCTAAAAATTCTGTGATTCTATTTTGGCTGTTGATTGCATTCATTTATTCCCTTTATCATTTAACAAACATTTACAAACACCTACTAAGTGCCACACTGCATGGACCAGTGTGAAAGATATAGTCCATGCTCCTTCAAAGAACATGATATAATATATACAGATATTTATAATATCAAGTGATAATGTTATGATAGGTAACTTCAGAGAAGAGCACTTACTGGGACTGGGAGAGATCGGAGCAAACTTCCTGGAGGAGACAATAACTGAACTGAGACAAAAATTTAGATCTTACACTTGGCACTAAGGCAAGCTTGTAACTGAAACAGACTTCCCTTTCACCAACTACTTATTATGTTGAAGCACCAGGGTAAAAGCTAGGGACACAGAGATAAAACATAGTTCCAGCCTTCAAGAAATTCCCTTAAAGGAGGATATATTTAGTTACAAATATGTCTTTTTCAGCAGTTATAAGAGATGCAATAAAAGTAAAAGCAAAAGCTATTGGTGAATAAAGGAGACAGTGAGTAGTTACTTTAGGACTAGGGAATAAGACTTGTGTAAGGCTTCACACAAGTGTTAGTATTTAACCTATACCTTTAAGAAAGATATCAGTGTTGTAGAATGCATATAACAGAAGATTGGGGGAATGGGGAGTTGTACTCTAGGCAGAGAAAAAACTCAAATGAGAAACTGGGTATTTTAAAAATCAATAAAGAATTCAGAAAAACAAATTAAATCATCAGCTCTATGTATGGGAGAGGAATGTGGACTGGCAGTAAAGTCAAAAGGTTTTGATGGAATGGGATTGTAGCAGTCCTTAAAATCGCATACTAAGGTATTTGAACTTTATTCTGATGGCAATAGGAAAATCACTAAAGGTTTTTAGGCAGAGGACTGTTCAAGGGAATAACTGATAGGTGTGTGCATGTGTATTTGGGATGGTGTGGAGGCAGATTAGACACAAAGATATGAGAAGGGAGACTTATTTCGAAATTCTAAGTGAGAAGACTTGAGAGCCTATCCTTGAGCAGTAGCAGTAGGAATTGAATGAAGGAGACAGACTTAAAATACACTTCAGCAGAACTGACAGGAATGGTTCACCAGTTAGATTTAAGGATGAAAAAAATGGAAGGGGCAAATATGATGCCAAGACTTCTAGTTTAGTTGACTGAATGGGTAGAGAAGGTCAGGTTTGGTGAGGGAGGATACTGAGGCTAGTTCTCATAATAAATTTGAGGCAGCTGTAGTAAATCCCAGTATACATCTGGTAGGCATCTGGAAAAAAATCTTAGGCACTCAGGACACAGATCCAGAAAAGATTGAGGTATGGAAGTAATCACCATCTAAGTAACAGTTGAGGTTATATATAGGAATGAATAAGATCATTCAGTTAAAAAGAAGAGTGATAAGGATGAAAGTTTACAGACTATATTATATATACACATAATCATTATATATTATATAAATATTTCAATTGGTAACGAAGAAAAATAATAAAAGAGATGAAGAGATAGCTTTCAAAATTTAGAAGGTTAGTTGAGAGAAAGAATCATAGACACAAGGTCTGAGAAAATCTTAATGGAGACTAGAACTGTAAACAGGCTCAGTGGGATGATGTGAGGAAAATGGAAGTTCTTATGGCCAGAACCCTCACCTAAACTACTTGATGATGTAATTGGCCTACTGCTAGGCTAATGCTTCCACACCCGTTGGCAATAAGCTGCTATTGACTGAGTCACTATATAAAGAGCTGGAAGTAGATTAAGGACCTGCAGACTGCTGGATGCAGACATGATTCTAGTGCTCAAAGTACCACCATGAAAATAAAGCTTTTACCCCAAGAATGTTTTCTTGTCATTTCTCAATCTCACTGAATCCATAGTGAACTTGCCCAGGGCTGAAACCCTCAGGCAGGACAGTATGTAATAGCAATATGTCTAAAAAAACAATGTACATATCTTAAATTAAAAATACATTATTGCTAAAAAGTGCTAACCTTCATCTGAACTTTCAGTGAGTCATAATCTTTTTGCTGGTGGAGGTCTTGCCTATATGTTGACGGCTGCTGACTAATCAGGGTGGTGGTCGCTGAAGGCTGGGTGGGGGTGGCTGTGGCAATTTCTTAAAGACAATAATGAAGTCTGACACACTGATGGACTCTTCCTTTCACAACTTCTCTGTAGCTTGTGATACCGTTTGAAAGTGCTTTACCTACAGAAGAACTTCTTCCAAAATTGGAGTCAATTCTCCCAAACCCTGCCACTGCTTTATGTAACTGTATAAATCTTGTGTTGTCACTTCAACAATCTTCACAGCATTTTCACCAGGAGTAGATTTCATCTCAAGAAACCACTTTCTTTGCTCGTCCATAAGAAGCAATTCCCTGTCCATTCAAGTTTGTTCGTGAGACTGCAGAAATTCTGTCACAACCCCAGGCTCCACTTCTAACTCTAGTTCTCTTGCTATTTCTACCACATGTGACTTCCTTCCTCCACTGGAGCCTTGAATCCCTCAAAGTCATCTGTCAGGGGTGGAATCAACCTATTCCAAACTCCTGTTAATGTTGATATTTTGACCTCTTCTCAAGAATTATGAATGTTTTTCATGGCATCTGGAATAGTGAACCCTTTTAAGAAGGTTTTCAATTTACATTGCCCAGATCCATCAGAGGAATCACTACCTATGGCAGTTATGGCCTTACAAAATGTATTTCTTAAATAACAAGACTTGAAAGTCTAAATTACTCCTTGATCTATGACCTGCAGAATGGATGTTGTATTAGCAGGCATAAAAACAACACTAATCTCATTGCACATCTCCTTGTTTAGGTTTATTCCTAGGTATTTTATTCTTTTTGATGCAATTGTGAATGGAATTGTTTTCTTGATTCCTCTTCCTGCTAGTTCATCGTTAAGGTATAGGAACACAACAGATTTCTATGTATTAATTTTGTATCCCACAACTTTACAGAATTCAGATATTAGATCTAGTTGTTTTGGAGTGGATTCTCTAGGGTTTTTTATGTACAAGATCATGTCATCTGCAAACAGGGACAGTTAAACTTCTTACTTGCCAATCTGGATGGCTTTTATTTCTTTGTGTTGTATGATTACTGTGGCTAGGACCTTCAGTATTATGTTGAATAGAAGTGGAGAGAGTGGGCATCCTTGTCTTGTTCCTGATCTTAAAGGAAAAGCTTTCAGCTTCTCACTGTTAAGTATAATGTTGACTGTGGGTTTGCCATATATGGCCTTTACTATGTTGAGGTACTTGCCCTCTATACCCATTTTGTTGAGTTTTTATCATGAATGGATGTTGAATTTTGTCGAATGCTTTTTCAGCATCTATGGAGATGATCATGTGGTTTTTTTTCCTTCTTTTTTGTTGACGTTGTGGATGATGTTGATGTATTTTCGAACGTTGTACCATCCTTGCATACCTGGGATGAATCCTACTTCATCATGATGGATGATCTTTTTGACATATTTTTGAATTTGGTTTGTTGATATTTTGTTGAGTATTTTTGCAAGTATGTTCATCAGGGATATTGGTCTACAATTTTCTTTTTTGTGTTGTCAGTGTCTGGTTTTGGTACTAGATTGATTTTTGCCTCGTAAAATAAATTTGTGAGTATTCCCTCTTCTACTTTTTGGAAAACTTTAAGGAGGATGGGTATTATGTGCTCACTAAATGTTTGAAAAAATTCAGCAGTGAAACCATCTGGATCAGGAATTTTGTTCTTAGGTAGTTGTTTGATTATCAATTCAATTTCTTTGCTGGTAATTGGTCTATTCAGGTTTTCTGTTTCTTCCTGGGTTAGCCTTGGTAGGTTGTATTTTTCTAGAAAGTTGTCCATTTCTTCTAGGTTATCCAGTTTATTATCATATAATTTTTCATAGTATTCTCTCATAATTCTTTGTATTTCTATGGTTTTCGTAGTGATTTTTCCTTTCTCATTTCTGATTCTGTTTACATGTGTAGGCTCTCTTTTTTCTTGGGAAGTCTGGCTAGGGGTTTATCTTTTTTGTTTATTTTATTGAAGAACCAGCTCCTGCTTTCATTGATTCTTTATATTGTTTTATTGTTCTCGATTTTATTTATTTCTGCTTTAATCTTTATTATGTCCCTCCTACTGACTTTGGGCCTCATTTGTTCTTCCTTTTCTAGTTTCATTAATTGTTAGTTTAGACTGTTCATTTGGGATTGTTCTTCTTTCCTGAGGTAGGCCTGTATTGCAATATATCCTCTTAGCAGAGCCTTTGCTGCACCCCACAGATTTTGCAGTGTTGAATTATTGTTGTCACTTGTCTCCATATATTGCTTGATCTCTATTTTTATTTTTTCATTGATCCATTGGTTACTTAGAAGCATGTTATGAAGACTCTATGTGTTTGAGGGCTTTTTCATTTTCTTTGCATAATTTACTTCTGGTTTCATACCATTGTGATCTGAGAAGGTGGTTGGTACTATTTCAATCTTTTTGAATTTACTGAGGCTCTTTTTGTGGCCTAGTATATGATCTATTCTTGAAAATGTTCCATGTGCACTTGAGAAGAATGTGTATCCTGTTTCTTTTGGATAGAGTGTTCTGCAGATGTCAGGTCCATCTGTTCTAATATGTTGTGCAGTGCCTCTGTCTCTGTATTTATTTTCTGCCTGGTTGATCTGTTGTTTGGAGTGAGTGGTGTGTTGAAGTCTCCTAGAACAAATGCATTGCATTCTATTTCCCCCTTTAATTCTGTTAGTATTTGTTTCACATATGTAGGTGATCCTGTGTTGGGTGCTTAGATATTTATAATAATTATATCCCCTTGTTGGACAGACCCCTATATCATTATGTAATGTCCTTCTTTGTCTCTTGTAATTTTCTTTGTTTTGAAGTCTATTTTGTCTGATATAAGTACTGTAACTCTTGCTTTTTTCTCACTATTGTTTGCATGAAATATCTTTTTCCATCCCTTTACTTTCAGTCTGTGTATGTCTTTGGGTTTGAAGTGACTGTCTTGTAGGCCGCATATAGATGGGTCTTATTTTTTTATGCATTCAGTGACTCTACATCTTTGATTGGTGCATTCAGACCATTTACATTCAGGGTGATTATCAATAGGTATGTACCTATTGCCATGGCAGGCTTTAGATCTGTGGCTACCAAAGGTTCAAGAGTAATTCCTTACTATCTAACAGTCTAATTTAACTCACTTCATATGTTATTACAAACACAACCTAAAGAGTTTTTTTTCCCCCTCATTTTCGTCCTCTTCCATTCTTTGTGTGTTATGAATAATATTCTGTACTCTTTGTCTATCTCTTGGGTGATATTTAGTGTTAGAAATACTTCCATCTATAGGAATCCCTCCAAAATGCACTACAGAAGTGGTTTGTGGGAGGTAAATTCTCTCAGCTTTTGCTTATCAGAAAATTGTTTATTGTTTAATTCCTCCTTCAAATTTAAATGGTAACCTTGCCGGGTAGAGTATTCTTGGTTCATGGCCCTTCTGCTTCATTGCATTAAGTATATCATGTCACTCCCCTCTGGGCTGTAATGCTTCTGTTGAGAAGTCTGATGATAGCCTGATGGATTTTCCTTTTTATGTGATCTTTTTTCTTTCTCTAGTTGTTTTTAAAAGCCTGTCCTTATGCTTGATCTTTGCCATTTTAATTATATATGTCTTGATGTTGTCTTCCTTGGGTCCCTTGTGTTGGGAGATCTGTGTACCTCCATAGCTTGAGAGACTATCTCCTTTCCCAGATTGGGGAAATTTTCAGCAATTACCTCCTCAATGACGTTTCTACCCCCTTTTCTCTCTCTTCTTCTTCTGGTACCCCTATAAGGAGAATATTGTGCTGTTTGGATTGGTCACACAGTTCTCTCAATATTCTTTCCTTCCTAATTTTTCTCTCTGTGTCTCAGCTTCTTTGTATTCCTCTTCTCTAATTTCTATTCCATTTACTGTCTCTTCTACTACATCTAATCTGCTTTTAAATCCCTCAATTCTGTTTCATTTCAGATCTGGAATTTCTTTTTTTTACTTAATTTTTAAATTTTGATATCATTAATGTACAATTACTTGAACAACATTATGGTTACTAGACTCCCCCCAGTATCAAATCCCCCCACAAACACCATTACAGTTACTGTCCATCGGTGTAGTAAGATGCTATAGAATCATTACTTGTCTTCTCTGTATATACTGCCTTTCCAGTGCCCCTCCCCACATTATGTCTGCTAATTGTAATGCCCCATTTTCCCCCTTAATCCTCCCTTCCCACCCATCCACCCCAGTCCCTTTCCCCTTGGCAACTGTTAGCCCATTCTTGGGTTCTGTGAGTCTGCTGCTGTTTTGTTCCTTCAGTTTTTCCTTTGTTCTTACACTCCACAGATGAGTGAAATCATTTGGTACTTGCCTTTCTCCACCTGGCTTATTTCACTGAGTATAATACCCTCTAGCTCCATCCATGTTGCTGCAAATAGTATTTGTTTTCTTCTTATGGCTGAATAATATTCCATTGTGTATATGTACCACCTCTTCTTTATCCATTCATCTACTGATGGACACTTAGGTTGCTTCCATTTCTTGGATACTGTAAATAGTGCTGTGATAAACATAGGAGTGCATATGTCTTTTTCAAACTGGGCTGCTGCATTCTTAGGGTAAGTCCCTAGGAGTGGAATTCCTGTGTCAAATGATATGTCTATTTTTAGTTTTTTGAGGAACCTCCATACTTATTTCCACAATGGTTGAACTAGTTTACATTCCCACCAGCGGTGTAGGAGGGTTCCCCTTTCTCCATGACCTTGCCAACATTTGTTGTTGTTTGTCTTTTGGATGTTGGCCATTCTAACTGGTGTGAGGTGATATCTCATTGTGGCTTTAATTTGCATTTCTCTGGTGATTAGTGACGTGGAACATCTTTTCATGTGCCTGTTGGCCATCTCAATTTCTTCTTTGGAGAAGTGTCTCATCAGCAACTCTGACCATTTTGTAATTGGATTATTTGCTTTTTGTTTGTTGAGGTGCGTGAGCTATTTATATAATTTGGATGTCAACCCCTTATCAGGTATGCCATTTATGAATATATTTTCCCATACTGTAGGATGTCATTTTGTTCTACTGATGGTATCTTTTGCTGTACAGAATCTTTTTAGTTTGGTATCATCCCACTTGTTTATTTTTGCTTTTGTTTCCCTTGCCGGGGAGGTATGTTCATGAAGAAGTTGCTCATGTTTATGTCCAAGAGATTTTTGCCTATATATTTTCTAAGAGTTTTATGGTTTCATGACTTACATTCAGGTCTTTGATCCATTCTGAGCTTACTTTTGTGTATGGGGTTAGACAATGATCCAGTTTCATTCTCTTACATGTAGCTGTCCAATTCTGCCATCACCAGCTGTTGAAGAGGCTGTCATTTCCCCATTTAATATCCATGGCTCCTTTATCATATATTAATTGACCATATATGCTTGAGTTTATATCTGGACTCTCAGATATGGCATTTCTTAATGATTGAATCTCTGTCTTAAATTTGTTCCTGAGTTCTTGAATATTTTTCTGTACCTCCATAAGCATGTTTATGATTTTTATTTTGAACTCTCTTTAAGGAAGATTGGTGAGTTCAGTTTCATTTGGCCCTTTTTCTGGTGTTTGTGAGATTTTAGTCTGAACCATGTTCTTTTGACATTTCATATTTTTGTGTGGTGACCTCTATTGCCCAGAAGCTCCAGTCTCTGGAACTGCTCAGTCCCTAGAGTGAGGTTGGGGGTCATAGGGGAGTGGAGCTGACGCCTTGTGGAAGGATAGATCTATTTCCTGATTCTCATCTGCCCTGTGTCTCCTGTATCAGAGCCAGTGGCCTGAGTACACAGGTGTAAACCTCTGTGCTTGGCGTCTCTAGCTGTTGTAGGTGGGGCCTCCCTCTGGCTGGCCTGATGCTAGAACAGTGACTGCCAGTTTGGGAGCTGTTGATGTCAGGGCAGGAGGAAGGCTTGGCAGGCTGCACATCACAGTGGGGGGGGGGGGCCTCAGAGCTGAGTAGCCAGCCAGGGGGATCGAGTGCCCAAAGCTCCCCAAAGTTCCCAATCTGCTGGGCAGCGCACACCCAGACAGCTTGTTCCCCTGTCCCTTCTCCCATGCAGCAAGCTCCATGCAAACCTTGCCCCTTCAGCAGCTTTCTCACTGCTAGGAAGCCCCTCAGACTGCCTGATTTTCCCTTGTCCCACAGTGGCTGGGTGTGGATCCTGTCCTCCACAAACGTCCAGAATCTGTCTCTTAAGCACTCCACCTGTCCCAGCTCCCCATCCTCCAGAGAACCACACAATGTAGGTTTCTGCTTGCAAAGCTGATCTCCAGGGCCAGGTGTTCAGCAGTCCCAGGCTTTCACCCCATCCCCTGCTGCATTTCTCTTCCTCCCGCCCATGAACTGGGGTAGGGGAAGCGCTCAGGTCCTGCTGGATCAAGGCTTTACCCTGTTTTGTGAGGTCAGCTCTGTTCATGAGATCTGTGTGCAGTCTGGTGCAGCCTTCTTTCCTGTTGCTGTTTTTGGGGTTAGTTATATTTTCACACTATCTGTGGTTTTGGGAGGAGTTCTCTGTCTCATCTCTCAGGCTGCCATCTTGAATCCACGATTGAAATTTTTGTACTCCTTTACCCCTCTTTCAAAACCATCCACCCACCAACCCCTCCCCCATGGTAACCACCAGTCACTTCTCAGTGTCTCTGAGTCTACTGCTGTTCTGTTCATTTTGTTTTGTTTTTATATTCCACAAATAAGTGAAATCATATCATATTTGACTTTCTCCACCTGGCTTATTTCACTTAGCATAATACCCTCTAGGTCCATCCATGTTATCACAAATGGCAGGATTTTCTTTTCATTGTTATGGTTGAATAGTATTCCACTGTCTTTATGTACCACATTTTCTTTAATCACTCATCTATTGATGGATACTTTGGTTACTTGTTCACTTTCTTAACCGTCATGTGTTCACTGGAGAAGCACTCTTAATTTCCTTCAAGAACTTTTTGTTTGCATTTACAACTTGGCTGTTTGTCATAAGTGGACTAGCTTTTGGCCTGTCTTGGCTTTCAATATGCTTACCTCACTAGGCTTAATTAATCATTTATGGCTTTTGATTTAAAGTGAGAGATGTGTGACTCTTCTTTTCAACTAACACTTAGCAGCAATTGTAGGGTTTTTAATTGGTCTAATTTCAATATTGTTTTGTCTCAGGGACTGGGAGGCTTGAGGAGAGGGAGAAAGACAGGAATATCTGGTTGGTGGAGCAGTCAGGACACGTGCAACATTTACCAATTAAATTCACTATCTTATATGGGTTCGGTTTGTGGCACCCCAAACCAATTACAATAGTAACATCAGAAATCACTGATCACCATAACAAATACAATAATTATGAAAAAGTTTGAAATATTGTGAAATAATTAAAATGTGACACAGAGACCAAAGTGAGCAAAGGCTGTTGGAAAAATAGTGCTGACAGACTTGCTCAAGGCAGGGTTGTCACAAACATTCAGTGTGTATAAAACAGTTTTCTGCAAAGCACAATAAAGAGAAGTACAATATAAGGAGGCATGGCTGTATTCTAAGAAGCTTGGATATAAAAAAAGATGGAGCTAAAATTTCAAGGGGAGCTAAGTTGAAGGAATATTTATTTTTAGGATGAGAAGATCTGAGTATGTTTTTGGGATGAAGAGAAGGAACCAATAGAGGAAGAGAGGATAAAAATGAAAGAAAGATGTATTACCATACCCATGTTATAGGAGAGACTAGTGAGGGTAGAATCAAAATAATAAGCAGAACACAAACTCTAATAGCAAGAAACTTCTCAGCTAACAAATTACGGTTAGAAGTTTGATGCTAATATTAAAATACCCTTACTTAAATAGTCAAAAAGAAAAGGATCATAAAAATCTCAATGTGTGAGATCAGCTGGGACAGTTTCAAAGAATAGCAAGTCCCTCAGTGACCAGAAAGACTGTTTATGCTTCAATTGATGTGATCATTAATATGGATGATTAGATAGGTTTTAGGGAGACATGGTAAGTTCAATCTTATACAGTGGGTATTCAGATGAAGATATTTAGAAGGAACTGGATTTCTATTTAGCTTGCCTGTTTGTGGGGCAATGTCACATTATGTTGGAAGGAGCTAATAGTATGTAGCATTGCACCACAGGCAAACAAGCTAAATACTTGTATTATCAAGTTTTAAAAACAAAAATACAGATTTCTGGTACTTATCTGCATTCAATTTTATTTTGTTAGGTACAAGCTCCATTATGGGAAGACTTTGCTTTATTCATAGCCATATTCCCAGCACTTAGACCAGTACCAGACACAGAGTTGGTAGGTATTGTAATCAGAATTTATTGAATGAATACTGAATAAATCTTTTCTGTCACCTAAGCCAAATCTTGGTATCATTTTTAATTCTTTCTTCTCTTGTCCCACAGATCCTATCACTCAAGCATCCTATTGACTTTCCCTCCAAAATATTTCCTGAATTTATATCCTTCTTTCTTTTTACTAATAATGTTCCAGTTCAGGATCTTATCTTTTGCCTGTAATAGTACAATAGATTAATATCTGATTTCTCTGTCTCCAGCTTTCTCTTATACCTAGCTTGTGCATAGCAGCTGAAGTTGCTCTTCTCTAAAATGCATATTTTGGGGGGAAAAATCATATTCCCAGCACTAAGACCAGTACCTACCTACAGAGTAGGTAGTAGGTAGGTATTGTAATCTTACCTTAAAAGCCTTCTATGGTTCCCCAGAGTTGAACTTTCCAACTTGACAAAAAATTTCAAGTTCTCAACTTGCCTTATCTCTTACCTTTGTTTCCCACTTTATTTTGCACATATTTGTCAATTTGGATGTGAACACTTCTAAGACTATCTTCTTTTAAAAAATTCATTTACAAATACTAATTCTGTGGCTGGTATGTGCCAGGCCCTATATTGTATTAGGTGTTAGGGCTACAAAGGTGCTTAAGGCAGACAAGGCTTTTGCCTACAAACATTCTCTAAGATTACATGCTCCCCTCCCCTTCATGTTTGTGCTCTCCTAGTATCTTGTGCTTGCTTCAATTTTCTTGTTAACTGTATAACAACAAATTATCAGTTTATATTCATCTGATTAGCACATAGTGAGCAATCAATAGATGTTTCCTTAACTGAAGTTACAAATTAACAGCTGTAAAATTAACTATATTTGAACTTTTTTTTTGTTATTCTTGGGGTATTGTTCCTCCTCTGTTGTGAACTGAGGATTGGAAAGTTCCCAAGAAGACTGGGTCCAAGGTATCCCTACACTGTCCCACCCAAATAGCTGGAAAGAGAAGAGATAGGTACTTAGCTAGGTACCCAGAGATATGGGAAGATCATTAAAAGGTGGCTCAGAAGGAAAGGGAAGATGGGAAGGAAATAGAAAATTTTGAATTATCATAAGGAAAATGTACTTGCAGGGCCAGAAGGGGATGTGATAAACAAAATTTCCCCAGCTCAGGACACATAACTATAACCCATAAGATTTAAAATTTGAATTTAACTACTGGTCTCAAATATCTCCTTCCCAAATCAAGGCTTAAGACAGTTGATAGCAAAATGATAACTGTCTTGGAATACCTGAAACCACGTAGAAGAAACGTTAAAACCAGAAGAAGGAAGCAGAACTACTGTGTGGAAGCTACATGAATGTAGGTCCTAGTTTAATACATTAACAGACAGAGCTGCTTAACAATGAAACTGGTTGCCTCATAAAGGCAGAACCTTTTCACTGCAGTTAAAACACAGGTATATTTTGAGTGAGCTCTTTCAGCATAGACTATGGTCCTAACATTTGGTACCTAGAAGACATTAAATAAATGTTCAAATGAATGAGGAATGAATAGATGGAAGAATAGACATCAAATGAAAAATCCCTTCCAGTTGTATAATTCTAAGACAACATAAAAATTGAGTCATAGCTTCTTTCCCATTTTTCACCAGCCCTCTAGAAGAGGTGGTATTTACAGTCAGCCAGGGAAGGAAAAATAATGGTTTCATCCCAGATAATCAGATTTTAAGATATTCCCAAGGCTGTGGCTGTTTAAGTTTGGCAAAGCCTCTTCACTCCACTCCACCTTCTTTTCTAATTAACCTAAAAAGTGTGCCAGCCTTACACACTACTACTCAATGCATGACACTGACTTCTTCCTCCTGAAGGCACCACTCAAACAACACATATAATGGAGAGGGTGAGACAAAGAAATAAAATGAAGTGAAACAGGTTATCTGTCACCTCTCAGAGCACAGAATAATTAACAATTCTGGGTAGAGCTAAGTGCCCCTTTTTAATGTTTGTGGATTTAGCCACTTTAGAAGTTGAAGCATAACCTACTTTAGCTAATAAAAACACTCAAGCATTAGAAAGAATATTTCAATAAATTATTTCTGGCAATTTCTGCCAACAACTGAAGCTCAATATCATTTTTTTCTTTCATGGGGCTTAGTGTGAAAAAGTGCTAGAAAAAATGGTGTGGTCTCTTTAAAGGAAATTAACATTTTTAGATGTCCAAGAAACAGTATAGTAGTATTTGTAGCAGGGGAAAAACTTTCCTTCTTAGTGGATTTCTAAAAAAAAGTTGAAAAACAAAGTGACAAATTATCCTTCTCACAGGATGATCATAGACTAGAACTTCACTTATGCAGTCCCATTTTTCTTTGACATATTTAAGTGATATAAATACATATTAGGAGGATGGCTGGAGAGGTCCTATGGCAACTTCTGTAATGGGTGTTCAAAATATGTAGTCAGTTTAAATAAAAATCTGCAACCATATTTTGTACAGAATGTAAATGCATAAGTTTTACTGGACTAGCTGAACTTTTAAATACGTGGATCATGCTCTACCCTGGAAAACACTGGTGTAAAATTCTTCTGTGCTATTTAGTTTTGACCTCTGTTGCATATACTTTTTAAGGTCATGGTGATGACTCTTCCAGAACATGGTAGGAACACAATAAATATTTTTTAAACATATAAATTATAATGTC
The DNA here is from genome assembly GCF_040802235.1 of Manis javanica. Lineage (NCBI taxonomy): Eukaryota > Metazoa > Chordata > Mammalia > Pholidota > Manidae > Manis > Manis javanica. The sequence goes on from NC_133159.1 coordinate 39,973,391, forward strand.
CAGGTTCTCTTTCTCATTCACTTACACCCAAAATCATAGTTGGACACAGTGTGCTATTTCTAACCATGGAAAAGATAATGCCTTTTAACATTAGTTAGACCAACAAAGACACACACAAGCACGTCATGTACACAAACATGTTCAATTTTATCTGCCCCTCTTCTCTATTTCTAAAGCACCTTTATGCACCCTATCACCACATTTATTATGTTATGCTATTATTATTTGACTCTGAGCACCTTGGTAAAGGTATGCAGTTACTCATCTTTATTACCTAGCATCAAGCACAATGCCTGGTGCAGAGAAGGTGCTCCAAGTCGATGAGTTAAAGGACCTTCAGTTTCAATCCTAATAAATACACTCAACTATTTGTCAGCGGCAAAGAAAATCCCTTTGTTAATGTGGCAATTCTAAGTAAAAATCACTTCAACCAATCCACCCAAATTCTGTCTGCTGAAACATGAAACTTTAGAACAAGAAGAAGCACATTAGCAATAACCTTTCATGGGAAGTTTCTACCTTCAAGAATTTAGTGAGACTTTATTCATGCTACATTAACTTTATTCATTGTTGTGGCAGATAAAAAAGAATAGGAAGTGGGCAGGAGGGTGGAGGATAGGCCTGTGTTCAATGGAAAGCTGGCAAATAGGCTTACCTCTTCAGACTGCTCCCGGGTTTGTGCAGGTGAAGATCTTCTTCCCACTGTAAGTCGGTGGCAAGGATAAGAGAGCCCTGACTCAGCAAGACACATCTGCAAAAAGTAGAACTCATCATTTGTAAACAAAATGAGACAATGTTTCACAAAAGGATTTCACATTGGGGATATTTTCTATTATTTCTGAAGCTAGATTAGAAAGGTCACTCTAGTGGCCTAGTTATTATATTACTAGGAAGGCTTTGAAAATTTCAAATTTTTTCACACATGGAATGTTATAACCAAGGCTATTTTTCATTTAGACAGTAGACTGGGGCTCCAGGAAAATGTATCAAACTGAAAATAAAGCTAATCATATACATTTCCTTCCTGCTCCAGGCATGTCTTTTAACTTTTGTTTAGTAGAATAATATCTTGGTTTCCTAATTCCCTGGGGTGTATTCTATAAATACATTTTACTCTCCCAATTTTTTGGAGAGTACCTGGAATAGTGTTCACTGAAGGCATTTAAAAAAAAGTTTCTACACGTGATAACAATGTCACTTATGTTTTAATCAATATTAAGCCACAATTTTAGATCATTATTATAGATATGGATCTATAATGTATATAAAGCATGAAGCACAGTCCCTGGCACACATTCAGTTTACAGTTTTTATTACCATTATGATCTAAAACATTACCCAAAGAACCTGTCTAGTTTAGCCAATTAATACAATATATATTTACTTCTCTTGAAATTTATACTGGGTCAGATATACAATAACAATTTTAAGGCTTAAGTTAAATCTGGGCAAATATAAGCAAATATGAGTGCATGTCACTTTTGTCTACACAGAAGTATTAAAAATTGTTAAATATTCAAAAACAGGTGGTGTTCTTTGGTGTTCATGAAATGACATATATGTGTACTTAATGTTAATGTTAACAATGATATACAGTGAAGTTTGTTTTATTATTATTAGAGATAAAATAGGGTATCCACTAGCACACTGAAAACATCCTCTGGTAAATTTCAGGGAGATGTGAATTACAGTGATATATGAGGAAACCCAAATGTCTGTAAATTTAAATTCATAGGGACCAGCCAAAGACACAACAGTGAGTTGGTCATAACTGTAATTCAAATATATGCTATAATCAGACTGATTATCTGAAGATAAATACTGGAATGGAAAATGCAAAAGTCACATAAATATCTAGGTATTTTTAATCACACAAGTGTGTGCTGTCCTATCAATTATACTGATAAAAATCATGTTTGATTATTTTTCTTTTAATCTAGCAAGAGGTTTTCGTTCTTGCATAGAGATGTTCTGGCACTGTACAAATGCTAGAAAACCTGATTAATTTTAAAAAAATTGCAGTGATTCTGTCATTCTATTCAATCACAAATTATTAACATAATTGTTAGAACTAGCTTAATATTTCATTTCAGTATATTTAAAAGCAAAGCTAAACTGGTTAAGAAGCACTGGCTAAATTTCAAGCCATATTACCTTCACAAAATTTTTCATTTGAAAAGAGTCCTCCTCCCCAACCCTGAAATCCTCTGGTAATGAAATAGTAATGATGGTAAATGTTGTTGACAATCAGAAGCACTGTAATGCAATGGAAAGAGACCTGGACAAGAAACCAGAAAAATTTTGATTCAAGTTCTACCTAGCCTTCTGATCTTGGGAGAATCATTTCTCTATTCTAAGTCAGAGTTTCCTTTCATTAATTTAGGTGAGTTATCCCTGCCCTAACTACCTCAATGGACTTTTAAAAGGCTTAAATATAAAGTAAGTAAAAGCTGGCTTTGAAACTATTCTGAAGTAGGCAGAAGAGCTGTTATGATTTCAATGATTGTTATTTTTAAGACTTGGAGAAGAGAAAAAGTGATTGACTTCTACTGTGACTACCTCTGCATACAGCCCAGTCATGTGTAAATTAAAAGAGTGCATATTTTAGGAGGGGCTGGAGGAAAGCACTCACTAAAAAGCACATGGTGGCATAAATGGGCTAGCTCCTCAATGGGCTTATCCCCACAGTTATCAATATTAACCTCCCCCACAGCTGCTAGTAATTCCTGAAGATAAGAGGAGAGTGGCCAGCACTTTTTCCTTAGTCTACAGCTGACAAGTGGGCCTCTGAATCACTTTATTTCAGATCCTACTAATTAAAATACACAGAAGAAATTAAAGGGTAAGGAATTTCTGAGTTACTATGGGCTCAGTATTGATTAAATACAAGGCACTCTACTCTAAGGGAACATATACACCAGCTGGGGAGACAAGAGATGTACATAGGAACACGCACAGGAAAAGGAATACAAGTGAGTAAAGATGGGGTTATATCTCCACCAGGCTGTCTCTATAGGACTGGGGGACCCTTGGAAGGGACAATAGTTACTTAGAGAAGATTTCAACAAGTTAAGGCTAAAGTAAATGTGTGCTGGGACTCAAAACCAAACTTACATAAAAGATGTGAATTCAGAAGGCTGAGGTTCCAGGCTGGCTAAATTAATCGCACAATGATTATGGGCAAAATCACTCAGAATTTCTGTATTTTAATTTCCTTACTTAGAAAATGGCATAATACAATTTGTCCTTAATTTACAAAATAGGGCAATACAATCTGTTCCATCTTCCTCGCAGAGTTGGTATGGAGACCCAATGAGATACTCTATGTGAAACCAAGTGGTTATGTAATTGTAAAGGTTATAAAGGATCGATACTATTATTGGTAAGGAAAATAACATTTTTCAACATGGCCGATAGGAATAACAACAGGAGAATCTCAGAGCCATCCCCTCGCCCCAACCACCCCACCACCACCTTGGGACCCTTCCAGGTTCTTCTTCCATCCTGCTTGGTGCATACGCCAAAATGCCACATATATGTTAGTATAAAAGTATAAATTGTTCCCCTTGCCTGTGCTCGGGGTTCAGACCTTTGGAGATCGCTCTCCTGAGCCCACACTGTAAAATAAACCACCCACCCTCCAAGACCTCCAAGTACTGCTTGGTTCTTGCATCGGGTGATCCAGTCCAGGTTCCATAACATTTGGTTCCCTGAATGAGAAACCCAACCATGCTGGCCCATTGTTGCCACAGGTTTGGGGCAATGGCGGGGTGATGATGGAACAGGGGATCATAACGGAGAAAGCACCCCCTGCCTAATCTTTCGGCAGTCTCCCGTCCAGTCACCTTGGACTGGCTGTGCTCTGCTATTCTCGCCAGACTCAAGGAGACTAGGCAGGTGAGGACCTGGTTCTGATGCCAGATTACGGTAAGGCCTGGGGCCCCTGACCCAGTCAGACCCACCCATCGGGGTGGAAGCGGAGTGCGATCACCTCCTGGAGACCTTTTAGAGGTCTCACAGGTAGGGATTCCCAGGGAGGGAATGTTTAGAATCTGGTTGAAGTGTGTGAGTGATTTTGCAGAGTGAATGAAATCATTCAGTTTGCACTAAGTCTGTGATTCCATGGCTTGCACTACAGAATCCAAGTGGGTCCTTTGCCATATTTGCGATTGGCTGCCATGACATAACGGTGACTCAGCTTCGGCTGACCTGGCCTGGGATTTATACGGGTGTACCTTAATCAAGCCTGACCAAATTCTCCAAGAGGAGAGTGAATGGACAGGCATCTGATTCGTCTCCTCTCTGAAGGAGGCATCTCCTCCCTTGTCTGTCTTTGCGGCACCATCTCACAGACACGTCATGGGGTCAGGACACAGCAAACCCACAGTTCTTGAAACCATGATCAAAAATTTCAGGAAGGGATTTCCGGGGTACTACGGAGTAAAAATGACCCCTGGCAAGTTGAAAACGCTGCATGAATCCAACTGGCGCACCTTCAGTGTAAGACGGCCTCTGGAAGGAACCCTAGATGTCCTAACAGTTTGCCGAGTCTGGAGGGTCATCACTGGAGATCCAGGTCACCCTGACAGGTTCCCATATATTGACTCCTGGTTAGGAGTTACCCATACCCTTCCCCCTTGGGTGCGATCTGCTTGCAACAGGTAGGGACAAGGTAGGGTCTTAGTTACCTCAACAAAGCGACCTACAAAAGACCAACAGAAGCCTGAGCCTCTGCAAATACTTGCCGGTGATCCAGAGGAAGAACCGCTATTGCCCCCACCTTATGTGCCCCCAAGGCTGTCAGCACCCAGCCCCTGGACACTCTTCCACCATCAGTCTCCCTGCTACCTCCAGGTCTGGCAGACTCACTCTCTCCCAGACCAGCAGCCAGACTGCACCCTCGACTAGGAGCAGGCACCCTTCAGATGCCGGTACAAGATACGCAGGAGTCCGAGGGGTGTGATGAAGATGGGACCATCCAGACCAGCCGGTCCATGCTTTTATTATAAACCCTTCTCCATGACTGATCTCCTCAATTGGAAGCACAACAGCCCATCATACTCGGAGAAGCCACAAGCCCTGGTTGATCTCATGGAATCCCTCTTCCAAACCCATTGGCCGACCTGGGAAGACTGCCAACAGCTTCTCGGCACCCTATTCAATATGGAAGAAAGAAGGCAGATTATCAGAGGGGCCCGCCAGTACCTGGAAGAACACATGCCAGCTGGGGTCCCTGATCAGGGTGCATGGGTTGAAATTGCTGTCCCTGAGGAGTGCCCTGGGTGGGATTTCACCATGATTGAGGAACAGCATCAGATCTGCCAATATCAGGAAGCCCTCCTCCAAGAGATCAAAGCAGGGTCCAAAAGGCCCATGAACATGACTAAAATATCTGCAGTCATTCAACAATCAGGAGAGTCTCCTGGGGACTATTACGAGAGGCTGTGTGAAGCTTATTGTATCTATACCCCTTTCAACCCTGAGTCACAAGAGAGCCAACAGATAGTCAATACCTCATTCATGGCCCAAGCTGCCCTGGGTATCAGATGGAAGCTCCAGAAACTTGAAGGCTTTCCTGGAATGAACTTCACCTAGCCGATTGAAATTGCCAACATAGTATACATGAACAGAGACATTCAGGCCAAAAGGGAGGCTAAAAAATGAATGAAGAGAAAGGTCAACTTCCTGGCAGTTGCCCTAAAGGAAAGGGATGACCAAAGGCCACCTAGAGGGGGGAAGCCTAGGACCCCCCCTAGCCAGGGAACTGTGTGCTTACTGCAAAGAGAAGGGGCATTGGGAGAATGAATGCCCCAACTGAGGGAAAGCCCCAAAGCCCAGTCACTACTGTGGAGAACCTCACAGGGAGAAAGAAGCTCGTTGGCTTGTCAGGAACAGACTCATATTGACAAGGACCAGGCTTTCCTGCTCTCAGCCCCCAGGAGCCCATGGTCATAATGAAGGTGGGGGGCCAAAACATGACTTTTATGGTCGACACAGGGGCCAAACATTCTGTGGTCACCCTCCCTGTAGTCTCCTTCAGCAGAAGGACTGCAACTATTCTCAGAGTCATCGGAACAAAAGCAGTTCAGCAGCCCTTCTGCTAATGTGAAGTTGGGGGCCACAATGTCCAACATGAATTTCTCTACCTACTTGAGTGCCCCATTCCCCTCCTAGGCCAAGATATACTCTTGAAACTCAGAGCCCAAATAACTTTTGAACCAACTAGATGCACCAGCCTTAAACTAAATCCAGGGCAAGAAGAGCCAGAGTCCCTCATACTGGCAATAACCACACCCAGGGAAGAGGAATGGAGGCTATTTTGTGCCCAGGCCCCCTCAAGTAGCCCACCTGAATCCAGAGCTGCCTTCCCCTTGGTATAGGCTGAAGACAACTCATCTGGACTTGCCTATAACTGAGCCCCTGTCATTGTAGAATTGACTCGGGGGCCCAGCCAGAAAGACAGCAGCAATACCTCCTTTCACAAGAGGCAAAAGCAGGCATCCAAGAACACCTGACCAGACTCAAAGAAGCAGGCATTTTAGTTCAGTGCCAGTCACCCTGGAATACCCTGATCCTACCAATCAAAAAGCCAGGAGGAGGGTACCGACCCGTTCAAGACCTGCAAGCTATCAACAAGGTGACTGTTCTTTTGCACCCAGTAGTCCCAAACCTGTATACCCTCCTCAGCCAGATTCTGGTGTCTGCCAAATGGTTCACTTGTCTAGACTTGAAAGATACTTTTTCTGCCTCTGGCTGGCCCCCCAGAGCCTTTGAATGGACTGAACCAGATACGGGGTGGCAGATACAGTTAACATGCATGTGACTTCCACAAGGATTCAAGAACTCACCCACTGTCTTTGGAGAGGAATTGGTCACAGACCTTGTCAGCTTTCTGAGGGAAGCCATGTGCTACACCCTCCCCCAGTATGTAGATGACCTCCTCCTTGCCAGTGACATTCAAGAGAACTGTTCAGAGGGCATGGAGTCCCTCTTGCAACTCCCGTCAGACTTGGGATACCAAGCCTCATGGTAAAAGGCACAAATCTGCCAACAAGAAGTCTGGTACTTAGGCTTCCTCCTCACCGAGAAGAAGAGGGCACTAGGGCCAGGAGAGGAACAGATCATCACCTCCTTACCCTAGCCCCAGACAAAGAAGGGCCTACAAGAATTCCTGGGGGCTGCATGTTTCTGCCGAATCTGGATTCCCGGATTCTTGGCAATGGCAAGACCCCTCTACTGCCTCCTAGGGGGTCCAGACCGAGATCCCCCTGTCTGGACAGACGAGGCAAAAGCTGCCTTCCTGGAAATAAAGACTGCTTTAGGACAGGCACCAGCCCTAGGCCTGCTAGATATAGAGAAGCCCTTCAATCTCTTCATGCATGAAAAGGAAAAGGTGGCCCTCAGGGTTCTCACAGACTGTTGGTCCCTGGCAGTGGTCAGTCACATACCTGTCAAAGAGACTGGACCCAGTTGCTGCAGGATGGCCACCATGCCTAAGGGTGCTGGCAGCCACAGTTCTACTCATTAAGGAAGCAGACAAACTTACCCTGGGACAAGAACTGAATGTCAAGGTCCTCCATGCTGCTGTGTCCCTCATGAACACACAAGGACACCACTTCCTCTCCAATTCTCAGTTAGCACAATACCAAGAGTTCCTCTGTGAAAACCTGGAGGTCACTCTTGAAACAGAATGTACACTGAATCCAGCAACTTTCCTGAAGAGGGGAAAGCAGATCATGACTGTTTCGAAGTAACTGACGAAGTCTATGCAAGTTGTCTGGATCTGCGGGATCAAGCAATACAGAATCCAGAACTCACGCTATTCAGTGATGGCAGCACTTACTTACAAGAAGGTATCTGGAGAGCAGGTTATGCAGAGGTCTGCCACTGAGGTCTTAGAAGCTAAAGCCTTACCAGTCAGATGGTCAGCACAACTGACTGAATAACATGCCTTAATCCAAGCCCTTACCATCAGTGAGAGCAAGTGAGCCAGTGTCTACACCAAATCCTGATATGCCTTCACCACTGTACACATACATGGGGCAATCTACAAGGAAAGAGATCTCCTCACTGCAGCAGGAAAAGCAATCAAGAACAAGGAAGAGATACTGAAACTCTTTGAGGCCATTTGGCTCCCCAAAGAAGTAGCAATTCTACATTGCAAAGGACACCAAAAGGGAAATGACCCTATAATACAGGGGAATAGCCTGGCAGATAGAGCAGGTAAAGCAGCAGCAAATAAGAAGACAGGTGAAGCTCATTCCCTCACTAGGGCCCCAATGCCCCTAGTGGAGGACCCTCCATCCAAATACACTGAAAAGGAGAAAGACTGAGCCACGGCTGAAGGAGTCACCCTAACCAAGAAAGGGTGGTGGATGCTGCCCAATGGACACATTTTTGTCCCAACTGCAACCAGAAGGCATTTAGTCAGTTTAGTCACCATCAGCTCACCCACCTAGGAAAGACTGCACTGGAAGCCCTCCTCAAGAAGCAGTACTACAGCAGCCAGTTGCCAGCACTGTGTTGGGCAACAAGTGAGTGGTGCATGACTTGTGCTAGGAATAACGCTTGATCTGTGCCGCAACCCCCGCCAGGTGTCCAAAGGGCAGGAGATGACCCCTTTGAAGACCTAGAAATAGATTTCACAGTGTCCAGCCAAGCAGAGGACTCATATACCTCCTAGTGATAGTGTGTACATACTCTGGGGTGGGTTGAAGCCTTCCCGACCAGGACAGAACAAAGTTGAGAGGTAGCCAAAGTTCTCCTGGGGGAGATTGTACCCGGTTTGGCCTACCATCTACAATCCACAGTGATAATGGACCTGTATTTGCAGCAGACACAGTACAGATTTCAACCAAATCTTTCAGTGTCACCTGGAAACTCCACACCGCCTACAGGCCCCAGAGTTCAGGGAAAGTGGAATGAATGAATTGTACCCTCAAGGGAACCCTAGCCAAGTTCGGTCAGGAATCTGACCTCCCTTGGCCAGACCTACTACCCCGACCCTTCCACATGCCTGTTGTTGCATACCTGGAGTACAAGGGCTTTCCCCTTTTGAACTAGTGTACGGATGGTCTCTCCCCAACCCCTATGTCTGGGCAGCCTTCCAGGGAACTTACACCAAATAGGAGATAAGGGGGTAAGGGAACAGCTCCAAGTCACAGGAACCACCCTAAATGAGCTACAACAATATACCATAGAAAGAGCCCTGATTTCCTTAGGGACCTCAGTACATTACCTCCAGGTAGGGGACTCAGTCTGGGCCAAAGATTGGAGAAAAGACACCCTCAAGCCTCAGTGGGCTGGGCCCCACATTGTTGTTCTAACCACTCCTACTGCCCTTAAGGTTTCAGGCATCACTCCATGGGCCCATAACCCTGACGAAGAAATACATCAGTGGAGAGCCCAGCCAGACGACAAGAACCCCTTCTGCCTCCATGTCTGATGAGAACCCATTGACTAATGAAGAGCTGCACACTGTGGTTCCTGGCCCTTGGTGGTGTGGGATCCTTTACCGTGGGGACTGGACTCTCTGCTGCCTCCCCTTCTGATTGGACTGTTCCCCACAGAGTTGCCATTGCCATTACTCACTGGGTGGCCGTAGGATGCATTGTTGCATTTACCTGCTTATATACCTTCTTTCCCTTCCCTTCCTCCCTGTCACCCCCAGGGAACCTCAGTGTGTTTGCATAAAGTCAGAAAAATGGGGAGACTGTAGGTAAGTCTAAATTTTTAAAGGTATCCTTTCAAGTATACTTAGATGCCCACCAAATTTTATAAGAACAGGGCCACCTTTTGCCTTAAAAATGGGAAAAAGTACTGGACTGAAATAATAAGTAAACGGGACATAGACTGTGCAATTAGGGGGAGAAAGGGATCCACTGTCTCCTGGACCTACCTCACCCACATTGGAATGTCTGATGTGGAGGGGGAGTCCAGGATCGGACACAAAGGGACAGGGATGTAAAGGTCAAATAGGCCCTAAAGGCACTGACTGAAGGGTCAGCTTACTGCAATACTGACCTCTCAGGACTCCAACAACTAACTGAGACCCACAGCCCCTACCCATCAAGTCAACCAGGTCATTACAGCAGCCTACGAGTTGATTCAAAACATGAGCAACGATATACAAGCCTGCTGGCTTTGCTTGCCCTTTAACTCCCTATATGGGAATCGCAGTGCTCTCATACTGGAGCTTCACTCAGGCAACTGAAAATAATACAGCCCAGAACCAGACCAAACTAATTGGTCCGGTAGTCTACAACATCCAGCTCCAACCCACAACAGACAACATAACATGCCTGATCAACTCAAAGGCAGGTAACATTATCTATGGCTCCATCCCAAGCCAGTTGTGTTCTAAAAACTGTATCACCAATCAGCCAGAAACTTACTGTGTCCCCTGGGAATTTTTCTCCTGTGCAGAAGTACTGCCTTCTAATGCCTCCAGATAAATTGGACAGGTTTATGCATTCCAGTCTTCCTCACCCCTGAGATGTCTGTCTAGTCTGACCAAGAGGTTGAGCAAGCTCTTAGCCCCTTTCCAAGGATCCAAAGGCGGGTGGCTCTATGTTGATTTTGTTGGGGGTGGAACACTTGCAGGTACGGGACATCTCGCTTAAGCTCTTCATTCCATTTTTATCACAAACTTTCTCAAGAACTAAACGAGGACATGGAAAAGGTTGCAGACTCCCTCCTTTCCCTGCAAGGTTAGATTAATTCACTTGCTGCAGTTGTGCTCCACAAATGATGAGCCCTAGACCTGCTCACAGCTGTAAAGGGAGGAACCTGTGTATTCCTAGGGGAAGAGTGCTGTTATTATGTGAACCAATGAGGAATAATAGCCACAAAAATCAAAGAACTAAAAGAAAGAATATTAAAAAGGAGAAAGGAACTAGAGACAGGAGAGATGTGGGAACTTAGCTAGTGGTCCTCCTGGTTGCTCCCACTGGCTGGGCCCCTCATCTCCATCCTCCTCCTCGTCACTATTGGCCCTTGCATACTAAATGCCCTCATAAAGTTCATAGAAAACAGTTACAAATAGAGCCACCACTCGTATACTGTCTCTGCAAGGCTATCAGTCTGTCATAGATCAGGATGATGCCCCCTAAAAACAAAATGTTTAAGAGGGGCATCAGAGGGGGTAGTAATAAGGAAAATAACATTTCTCAACATGGCCAATAGGGCTAACAACAGGAGAATCTCAGCCCCACCCCCTACCCCCACCCCCTGCCTTGGGACCCTTCTGGGTTCTTCTTTTGACCTGCTTGCTGCGGGTGCCAAAATGCCACATATATGGAAATAGAAAAGCATAAATTGTTCCCCTTGCCTGTGCTTGGGGCTCAGACCTTTGGAGATTGCTCTCCTCTGAGCCCGCACTGTGAAATAAACCTCCCACCCTCCAAGACCTCTGAGTGCCACTTGAGTCTTCCATCTGGTGATCCAGTCCAAGTTCTGTAACATTATCACTGTGGTATTTATTTTGCAAGAACTTGGAAAAAGAAAAAGATTAGGGCTGCAGGTTTGCTTGACATTATAGTTGAAAGGATACCTTTAAAATTTAGACTTACATACATTATATTATTCCATTAACCTACATATAATGTTAACCTCTCAATCACAAGAATGCTTTAATCTAATACAATGAATGAATGTGACTCATTTTAAAAATCTATTCCAAGGCTTTATTTAGTTTTTTTCTGGCCATATAATTCTCTGCCTTTCCACCATAACAGATACAGAGACTAGAACAGGTTCACACATTCAAAAGGAAGTCAAGTTTCCCTTATTATTTAATTCTACACCCTTAAATAAATGCTGCACATCTGGAGGTATAATCTTATGGATGCTTAAGGATGAGAGAGATGGGAAAAATGGAAATTTTATGCCTAAAATCTAACTGGCTAATTGTTTTACAAAAACAAACTCTTATGCTGTTCAACAACACATGAAATGGTTATGTTGTTGAATGGTGCTGGGCTTTGTTTTATTAAGATTATTTTTTAGAGTAATGTAGGTTTAAAAAAAAATGAAAATACAGAGTTTCTTTTATACCCTCTACGCCCACACATACATAGTCTCTCCCATTATTAACATCACTCACCAGAATGGTACATTTTTTTTTAACTAAGGATGAACCTACATGGACACTTTGTAATTACCCAAAGTCCATAGTTTACATAAGGGTTCACTCTTGGTGTTGTACATTTTATGTTTGAAAAAACGTATAATGGAATTTATACATCCTTATAATATCATATAGAGTATTTTCACTGTCCTAAAAATCCTCTGTGCTCTGCCTATTCATCTCCCTAACCTCACAACCCCATGAAACCATTGACCTTTATATTGCCTCCACAGTTTTGCTTTATCCAGAATGTCATATAGTTGGAATCATACAGTATGTAGGCTTTTCAAATTAGTCTCTTTGAATTAGTAATATGCACTTTAGATCCATCTATGTCTTTTCATAGCTTGAAAGTTCTTTTTTTTTCTTTAGTGTTGAATGATATTCCATTGTCTGGATGTACCACAGTTTATTTATCCACTCACCTACAGAGAGATATCTTGGTTGCTTCCAGGTAATAGCAATTATGAGTAAAATTTCTACAAACATCAGTGTATAGGCTTTTGTGTGGACCTAAGTCTTCAAGGAGTGCAACTGCTAGATTGTATGGTAAGAGTGTGTTTAATTTTGTAAGAAACCACCAAACTGTCTTTCAAAGTGGCTAGACAATTTTGTATTCCCACCAGCAATGAATGAGCGTTCATGTTGCTCTACATCCTCACCAGCATTTGGTGTTGCCAGTGTTTTGGATTGTAGCCATTCTAATAGTTGCAAAGTGGTATCTTGTTTTAATTTGCATTTCCCTTTACCTCACAAGGCCTATATGGGAATTGCAGTGCCCTCATACTGGAGTTTCACTCAGGCAACTGAAAGCATCTTTTCATATGCTTATTTTGTTTATTTGCCATATGTAAATCTTCTTTGGTGAGGTGTGTGTTAAGGTGTTTGGTGAGGTATCTGGCCTATTTTTAAACTGCATTGTTCATTTCTTATTGCTGAGTTTTAAGAGTTCTTTGTATATTTGGAATAACAATCCCTTATCAGATGTACTTTTTGTAGATTTTTCTCCAAGTTTGTGGCTTATCTTCTGATTCTCTTGAAAGCAAGGACTTAGCAGTGTTATGAATTCAAATTCACTTCTGCTAGTCACTGCTCTTCTATTTATTCCAATCAATATTTTATATCTCAAACCTTGGGTTTTACTAGGAAAATGGTAGACAATGGATAATATGGATGGAAATGGAAATGGATAGAATTTCCATTAGAAAATGGATGATATTACCTTTCCTAACAAGCTTGCTGTGAGGACAGGATAAAGAAACATTTGCCACATGGTAGTTATTCCATCAGTCAGTGAATATCCTTAAAGACTATTTGAAGTTTCTTCTCTTCTTCTTATAAAAGAGGTATTTAGTATTTTCTTAGGAACATATTAACTATGCCAATGATTCTCAAAGTGTGGTCTATAGACACAGGGTTCTTGAGATCCTTTTAGATGTTCCACATCAATACAATTTTCAAAATAATATTTAGGTGGTATTTGACTTTCTAAGTGTGTTTTTACACTGATGGTAAAAAAGCAATGGTGCACAAACTGCTGGTACCTTAGTACAAATCAAGGTAGTGGCACCAAACTCTGTTAAAATCTTTAAGTGGTGTACTTGCTGTGAAAATGCCAGTTTCACTTAAGAATGTCCCTGATGAATAATTACAACTTTTAATTAAATTTAAGTATGTGTCTTTTAACAATCTGTGTGACAAATGGGAAGTATGCATAAACCACTTCCAGAGCACAGCTGAGTATGATGGTTGTGTTAAGGAAAAAGCACTTGTGTAATTGTTTGAGTTGTGTACTAAACCAGCTACTTTTTTCATGAAACACTATTGTTACTTAAACGACTAGCAGACAAACTATGGTTATTTGGATTTGGGTATCTGACAGGATTTTCCTCCAAAAGAAATGAAGCAAGCCTGTGTACTCAAGGAATAGGTCTGACAATATTAACTGCCAAAGACAAAAGTTCAGTTTTCAAGTAAAAATTAAAATTTCTGAAAACTATCAGCCATTATGAGCTCAACATCCTCCCAATACTTAAAGACTTTTATGATGAGATTGGTGGTAATATTAACAGATGTGATTTTTCACATCATATGAAATCTGTCAACATTAGAAAATCTGCATAACTCACAGGACCAATACTCTCCAAATGAACAATGGGTGCATGATGTTAAAAAATTATGCATCCATAAAGGATCTACTCAAAGGTCAAGACAGACCAGGGGACCTAACACTAACAAAGCACATAAGGTACACTGATATGGCTTTCTAGATTCTACACTGGAATTAACCTTCAGAAAACTATCACTTGTTGAGTTCTGGCTTACCATCAAAGAATATCCACAATTATCCGAAAAGACTATTAAAATTCTCTCCCCGAAAAGATGGTGTTGTGAAGGGTGAGACAGAGGCTTCCTCCTAAAACTGCATATAACACAAAAATATAAGTAATACAACTAATCCTGAAAGAGCAAAAGGGAAGAGGGCTGTGCCAGACTGCATACACCTGAAGAAAAGAATAAACCTCAGGGAACAGGGTAACATACCAAAGCCGTGGCCTGGCAGGACCCGAGACCTACCCCACCCTAGCTCACTGGCAGGAGGAAGAGAAATGGAGCAGGGAGGGAGAAAAGGCCAGGGACTGCTGAACATCCAGCCCTGGAGATCTGCTCTGGGAGCACAAACCAACATTGTGTGCTGCTCTGGCGATTAGTGGGGTTGGAAAGCTAAGAAAGGCAGAATACCTGTAGAGACTGAGATTCCAGCTGCTTGTGGAAATCAGGGATCCATATCCAGCTGATTTGGGTGGGCAGTCTGAGAGAATTCCTAAAAGTGAGAGGGTTGCTAAAGGGGCAAGGATTGCACAGAGCTTACTGCTCAGGAGAAAGAACAGGCAGACAAAATTGTCCAGGTGCACTCTGCCCAGCAGGTTGGGTCCTTTCATGATTTTCAGGAGCTCCAGCCAGAGGGCTGGCTATGCAGCACCAAGGCCCCCCTACATGATATGCAGCCTGCTGCGCCTTCTTCCCAGCCAGCCTTTACCTAGCACACAAACCAGCAAAACCTACCCTGGCATTAAGCCAGCCAGAGGGAAGCCCTACCTACAATAGCTAGAAATGCAAAGCATAGAGGCTTCTACCTGTGTCCACGGCCCACTGGTTCTGGCAGTGGAGACAGACATAGCAGCGTGGAAGCAGGAAACAGCTCTTTCCTCCCCCCAGGCACCAACACCATTCCCTGCAACACCCAACATTGTTCCAGGGGCTGAGCAGCTCCAGAGAGTAGAGCTTCTGGGCACTAGAGAGTGCCACATACAAATATGAAACATCAAAGGAACATGGTTCAAAGCAAATTTATAAATACACCAGAGAAAGACTAAAATGAAATTGACCTCATGAATATTCCTGGAAGGGATTTCAAAATAAAAATCATTAACATGCTCATGAGGTGCAGAAAAATATTCAAGAACTCAGGAACGACTGCCGGTCAGAGATCCAATCATTACAGAACACAGTATCAGAAATGAAACATACAATGGTAGTATTTAAAAGCAGATTAGATACGGTGAAGGAGACAATAAATGAAATAGAAATTAGAGAAGAGGAATACAAAGAAGGTGAAGCACAAAGAGAAAAAAGGATCTCTAAGAATGAAAGAATATTGAGAGAACTTTGTGACCAAAAGGAACCATATTCATATTATAGGGGTAATAGAAGAAGAAGAGAGAGAAAAAGGGATAGAAAGTGTCTTTGAGGCAGTCATTCCTGAAAACTTCCCCAATCTGGGGAAGGAGATAGTATCTCAGGCCATGGAGATCCACAGATGTCACAACACAAAGGACCAAAGGAAGACAACACCAAGACATATAATAATTAAAATGGCAAAGATCAAAGATAAGGACAGACTTTTAAAAGCAGTCAGAGAGAGAAATAAGATCACATACAAAGGAAAGCCCATCAGGCTATCATTAGACGGCTCAGCAGAAACCTTACAGGCCAGAAGGGAGGGGCATGATATGATTTAAAGCAATGAAGCACAAGGGCCTTGAACCAAGAATACTTTATCCAGCAAGACTATAATTTAAATTTGAAGGAGGGATTAAATAATTTCAAGACAAGCAAAGGCTGAGAGAATTTACCTCCCACAAAACATCTCTACAGGTGGAGGGACTGCTTAGGGAACTGTTCCAAAGGCTTAATAGCTTTCACCAGATGTAATAAAACCATAGTAAAGAAAGTAGAACAGTTAATTACTAAGCAAATGCAAAATTAAATCAACTACCCCCCAAAGTCATTCAAGGGATAGACAAAGTGTACAAAATTTGATACCTAATATATAAAGAATGGAGGAGGAAGAAAAAGGAGAGAAAAAAAGAAACTTTACAGTGTGTTTGTAATAGCATACTAAGGAGTTAAGTTAGACTCTTAGTAAGGAACTTAAACTTGAACCTTTGGTAACCACGAACCTAAAGCCTGCAATGGCAATAAGTACATACCTATCGATAATCACCCTAAACGTAAATGGTCTGAATGCACCAATCAAAAGACATAGAGTCACTGAATGGATAAAAAAAACAAGACCTATCTTTATGCTGCCTATAAGAGACTCACTTTAAACCCAAAGACATACACAGACTAAAAGTGAAGGGATGGAAAAAGATATTTCAGGCAACTAATAGGGAGAAAAAAGCAGGAGTTGCAGTACTTGTATAAGACAAAATAGACTTCAAAACAAAGAAAGTCACAAGAGACAAAGGAGGACATTACATAATGATAAAGGGGTCAATCCAACAAGAAGATATTACCATTATAAATATTTATGCAATGAATACAGGAGCACCTACATATGTGAAACAAATACTAACAGAATTAAAGGGGGAAATAGAATGCAATGCATTCATTCTAGTAGACTTCAACACTATACTCACTCCAAAGCACAGATCAACCAGACAGAAAATAAGTAAGGAAACACAGGCATTGAAAAACACATTAGAACACATGGACCTAAAAGACATCTACAGAACCCTATACCCAAAAGCAGCAGAATACACACTCTTCTCAAGTGCACATGGAACATTTTCAAAAATAGATCATATACTAGACCACAAAAAGAGACTTGGTAAATTCAAAAAGATTGAAATTATACCAACCAGTTTCTCAGACAACAAAGGTATGAAACTAGAAATAAATTATGCAAAGAAAATGAAAAATCCCACAAACACAATGGAGGCTTCATAACATGCTCTTAAATAACCTAAGGATCAATGAACAAATAAAAACAGAGATCAAACAATTTATGGAGACAAATGACAACAATAATTCAACATCACAAAATCTGTGGGATGCAGAGAAGGCTGTGCTAAGAGAAAACTATATTTCAATACAGGCTTATCTCAGGAAAGAAGAATAATCCTATATGAACAGTCTAAACTCACAATTAATGAAACTAGAAAAAGAAGAACAAATGAGGCCCAAAGTCAGTAGAGTGACATAATAAAGACTAGAGTAGAAATAAATAAAATCGAGAACAATAAAACAATAGAAAGAATCAATTAAAGCAGGAGTTGGTTCTTTGAGAAAGGAAACAAAATAGATAACCTCCCAGCCAGACTTATCAAGAAAATAAGAAAGTGTACACACATAACCGGAATCAGAAATGTGAAAGGAAAAATCACTACGGACAACACAGAAATACAAAGAATTATTAGAGAATTCTATGAAAAATTATATGGTAACAAACTGGATAAGCTAGAAGAAATGGACAACTTTCCAGAAAAATACAACCTTCCAAGACTGACACAGAAAGAAACAGAAAATCGGAGCAGACCAATTACCAGCAATGAAATTGAACTGGTAATCAAAAAGCTAACCTAAGAACAAAACCCCTGGATGAGATGGCTTCACCACTGAATTGCATCAAACATTTAGTGAACACCTGATACCCATCCTCCTTAAAGTATCCCAAAACGTAGAAAAAGAGGGAATACTTCCAAACTCATTCTACAAGGCCAGTATCACTCTAATACCAAAACCAGGCAAAGACACCACAAAAAAAGAAAATTACAGACCAATATCCCTGATGAACATAATTGCAAAAATACTCAACAAAATATTAGCAAACCGAATTCAAAAATATACTAAAGTAATCATCCACCATGATCAAGTAGGATTTATTCCAGGGATGCAAGGATGGTACAACATTTGAAAATCCATCACCATTATCAACTACGTCACCAAAAAGAAGGACAAAAATTATATGATCATCTCTATACATGCTGAAAAAGAATTCAACAAAATTCAACATCCATTCATGATAAAAACTCTTAACAAAATGTGTATAGATGGCAAGTACATCAACATAATAAAGGCCATATATGACAAACCTACAGTCAACATTATACTTAACAGCAAGAAGCTGAAAGCCTTTACTTTCATATCGGGAACAAGACAAGGATGCCCACTCTCCCCACTTTTATTCAATATAGTTCTGGAGGTCCTGGACACAGCAATCATAGAACACAAAGACATAAAAGCCATCCAGATTGGCAAGGAAGAAGTTTAACTGTCCCTGTTTGCAGATGACATGATATTGTACATTAAAAGCCCTGAAGAATCCACTCCAAAACTACTAGATCTAATATCTGAAATCAGCAAAGTTGTGGTATACAAAATTAATACACAGAAATCTGTTGCATTCCTATACACTAATGATGAACTAGCAGAAAGAGAAATCAGGAAAACAATTCCACTCACAATTGCATCAAAAAGAATAAAATATCTAGGAATAAACCTAACCAAGGAAGTGAAACACCTATACCCTGAAAACTAAGGGACACTCTTAAAAGAAATTAAAGAGGACAATAATAAATGGAAATTCATCCCATGTTCTTGGCTAGGAAGAATTAATATTGTCAAAATGGCCATCCTGCCTAAAGCAATGTACAAATTCAAAGCAATCCCTATCAAAATACCTGCAGCATTCTTCAATGAAGTAGAGAAAATAGTTCTAAAATTCATATGGAACCACAAAAGACCCTGAATAGCCAAAGCAATCCTCAGAACGAAGAATAAAGCAGGGGGAATTATGCTCCCTGACTTCAAGGAAGCAACTACAAAGCCACAGTAATCCAGACAATTTGGTACAGGCACAAGACCAGACCCATAGACCAGTGAAACAGACTAGAGAGTCCAGATATAAACCCAAGCATATATGGTCAATTAATATATGATAAAGGAGCCATGGACATACAATGGGGAAACGACAGCCTCTTCAACAGCTGGTGTTGGCAAAACTGGACAGCTACATGTAAGAGAGTGAGCCTCTTATACTGTCTAACTCCATACACTAAAGTAAACTCAAAATGGATCAAAGACCTGAATGTTACTCATAAAAACATAAAACTCTTAGAAAAAAATATAGGCAAAAATCTCTTGGACATAAACATGAGCAACTTCTTCATGAACATATCTCACCGGGTAAGGGAAATAAAAGCAAAAATGAACAAGTAGGACTATATCAAACTGAAAAGCTTCTGTAGAGCAAAGAACACCAATAGTAGAACAAAAAGACATCCTACAGTATGGGAGAATATATTCATAAATGACAGATCCGATAAACGGTTGACATCCAAAATATATAAAGAGCTCACACAACTCAACAAACAAAAAGCAAATAATCCAATAACAAAATGGGCAGAGGATCTGAACAGACAGTTCTCCAAAGAAGAAATTCAGATGGCCAACAGACACATGAAAAGATGCTCCACATCGCTAATCATCAGGGAAATGCAAATTAAAACCACAATGAGATATCACCTCACACCATTTAGGATGGCCAACATCCAAAAGAGAAACAACAACAAATAGTGGCGAGGATGTGGAGAAAGGAGAACCTCCTACACTGCTGGTGGGAATGTAAACTATTTCAACCATTGTGGAAAGCAGTATGGAGGTTCCTCAAAAAACAAAATAGAAATACCATTTGACCCAGGAATTTCACTCCTAGGAATGTACCCTAAGAATGCAGCAGCCCAGGTTGAAAGAGACATATGTACTCCTATGTTTATCACAGCACTATTTACAGTAGCCAAGAAATGGAAGCAACCTAAGTGTCCATCAGTAGATGAATGGATAAAGAAGAGGTGGTACAAATACACAATGGAATATTATTCAGCCATAAGAAGAAAACAAATCCTACCATTTGCAACAACATGGATGGAGCTAGAGGGTATTATGCTCAGTGAAATTATCCAGGCGGAGAAAGACAAGTATTAAATGATTTCACTCATCTGTGGAGTATAAGAACAAAGAAAAAAATGAAGGAAGAAAACAGCAGCAGAATCACAGAACCCAATAATGGACTAACAGTTACCAAAGGGAAAGGGACTGGGGAGGATGGGTGGGAAGGGAGGGATAAGGGGGAAAATGGGGCATTACAATTAGCACACATAATGTAAGGGGGTGCAGACACAGGGAAAGCAGTATATACAGAGAAGACAAGTAATGACTCTAGAGCATCTTACTATGCTGATGGACAGTGACTGTAATGGGGCATGTGGGGGGACTTGATAATAGGGGGAGCCTAGTAACCATAATGTTCTTCAAGTAATTGTACATTAACGATGTAAAAAAAACATGAACATCATCTGCCACATCAACAAAAAGGACAAAAACCACATGATCATTTCCATAGATGCTGAAAAAGCATTTGACAAAATTGAATATCCTTTTATGATTAAAAATTCAACAAAATGGGTATAGAGGGCAAGTACCTCAACATAAAAAAGGCCACATACGACAAACTCACAGCCAACATCATACTTAACAACAAGAAGCTGAAAGCCTTTCCTTTAAGATCAGGAATAAGACAAGGATACCCCCTCTCTCCACTATTATTCAACATAGTTCTGGAGGTCCTTACCACAGTAATTAGACAACAGAAAGAAATTAAGGGCATCCAGATTGGTAAGGTAGAACTTAAAGTGTCCCTGTTTTCAGATGACATGATATTGTACATAAAAAACCCTAAAGAATCTACTCCAAAACTACTAGATCTAGTATCTGAATTCAGCAATGTTGCAGGATACAAAATTAATACACAGAAATCTGTTGCATTCCTATACACTAACGATGACCTAGCAGAAAGAGAAATCAGGAAAACAATTCCATTCATAATTGCATCAAAAAGAATAAAATATCTAGGAATAAACCTAATCAAGGAACTGAAAGACCTATACTCTGAAAACTACAAGACACTCGTGAGAGAAATCAAAGAAGACAGCAATAAACAGAAACACATCTGTGCTCATGGATAGGAAGAATTAATATTGTTAAAATGGCCATCCTGCCTAAAGCAATCTACAGATTCAGTGCAATTCCTATAGAAATACTGATAGCATTCTTCAACGAACTAGAGCAAATAGTTCTAAAATTCCTATGGAACCACAAAAGACCCTGAATAGCTAAAGCAATCCTGAGAAGGAAGAATAAAGCTGGGGGATTATGCTCCCTAACTTCAGGTTCTACTACAATGCCACAGTAAATCAAGACAATTTGGTACTGGCAAAAGAACAGACCCATAGACCAATGGAACAGACTAGAGAGCCCAGATATAAACCCATGCATATATGGTCAATTAATATATGATAAATGAGTCAATGGGGAAATGACAGACTCTTCAACAGCTGGTGTTCACAAAACTGGACAGCTACATGTAAGAGAATGAAACTGGATTACTGACTAATCCCATACACAAAAGTAAACTCCAAATGGACCAAACATCTGAATGTAAGTCATGAAACCATAAAACTCTCAGAAGACAACATAGGGAAAAGTCTCCTGAATATAAACATGAGCAACTCCTTCCTGAATGCATCTCCTTGAGCAAGGGAAACAAAAACAAAAATGAACACATGGTACTACATCAAACTAAAAAGCTTCTGTACTGCAAAGGACACCATCAACAGAATAAAAAGCCACCTTATACTATGGGAGATTATATTTGTCAATGACATATCCAAACCTGGGTTAACATCCAGAATACATAAAGAACTCACACACCTCAACACCCCCCAAAAAAGTAACCCAGTTAAAAAATGGGCAGAGCAGATGAAGAGACAATTCTTCAAGGAAGAGATTCAGATGGCCAACAGACACATGAAAAGATGCTCCTCATCACTAATCATCAGGGAAATGCAAATTAAAACACAGTAAGATATCAGCTCACAGCAGTAAGGAAGGTCAACATCGAAAAGACTAAGAACAACAAATGCTGGCGAGGATGTGGAGAAAGGGGAACCCTCCTACACTGCTGGTGGGAATATAAACTAGTTCAATCATTGTGGAAAGCAATATGGACGTTCCTCACAAAACTAAAAATAGAAATACCATTTGACCCAGGAATTCCACTCCTAGGAATGTACCCAAAGAATACAAGTTCTCAGATTCAAAAGACATGCACCCCTATGTTTACTGCAGTACTATTTACAATAGCCAAGATATGGAAGGAACCTAAGTGTCCATCAGTAGATTAATGGATAAAGAAGTGGTACATATACACAATGAAATACTATTCAGCCATAAGAAAGAAACAAATCCTACCATTTGCAACAACATGGATGGAGCTGGAGGATATTATGCTCAGTGAAATAGCCAGGTGGAGAAAGACAAGTGCCAAATGATTTCCCTCATTTGTGGAGGAAAGCAAAGCTGAAGGAACAAAACAGCAGCAGACTCACAGATTCCAAGAAGGGACTAGTGGTTACCAAAGGGGAGAGGTGTGGGAGGGCGGGTGGGGAGGGAGGGAGAAGGGGATTGAGGGGTATTACGTTTAGTGCACGTGGTGTGAGGGGTCATGGGGAAGACAGTGCAACACAGAGAAGGCAAATAGTGAATCTGTGGCATCTTACTATACTGATGGACAGTGACTGCAATGGGGTATGGGTGGGGACTTGATAATATGCATAGATCTAATAACCACATTGTTTTTCATATGAAACCTTCATAAGAGTGTGTATCAATAATACCTTAATAATTAATTCATTAAAATGGAATTCTCCTCCCCTTTTCAACTACTGATCTGTGTGAAGCCACATTTTCTTCGTATACTTCAATCAAAACCATATATCACAACAGGCTAAATGTAGAAAATATGAAAATCTCATTGCCTTCTACTAAGCCAGACATTAAGATTTTTAAAAGTATAAAATAAAACATCACTCTACTTACTAATTTTATAATTTGGAAAATAAAATTACTTTTTACAAAAAATGTTATTTATATTAACATGTAATGGATTTATTATTTTCTTAAACACCTAATTTTTTCTCAATGTTAGTATTTATTATGGCAAGTGTCAACAGATAGAATCCATATAAACAAAAGCTCTTTGGTGTCTGTGATGATTTTTTTTAGAAGTATAAAAGGATCCGAAGACCAAAAAGTTGTGAACTGCTGAACTATGCAATGGATATAGATTAAACTAATTTTCATTACGTAATAATGGCAATTACTCACAAGTGAGAAGCCCCAAAATGACATTCTTTTGTGAAGTTTTAGAATCTTCTGAATTTTCCCTTTACATAATTAGGAAAGCCTAAAATGTTTTCCCTATAAACAACAGTGAATGAAATACTATGGTAATGCACAAAAGACAATGCCTGTAAACTATCATAATTGGTCACTATCTCTGAAAAGTCATTAACAGATTGATTACCTTATATTCGGCCCTGAGGGTATTTATAACACCCTCCTTAATAATGCTTTCTTGAAAAATATGAATTAGTTCTTGAAAGTATTTTTTATTTTGTAGCTAAATTCTATCTTTCCCTCAAATATATACTGGCAGTCTTTCTTTCTTCCTTATTGTTAATGACAGAAACTAAGATATTTTAAGAGTACTGGACTGGAATTTAGGAGACCAAGTTATGGGTACTTGAACCAGTCATCAGAATAATATTATCTTTTGTAAAATATGAGAGCAATCCACATGAATGACCTCTCAGATCCCTTCAAGCTCTAACAGACTGTGACTTTAATAGATCACTAAAAAGATTCTGTTCAGTCACCTATAATACCCTTGTCCTGAATGTGACACACTTAGTAATACAACCTAACAATTTTCAAAATGTAGCTTTATTATTTGTATCTTTTAAAAATTAGTTTGTAAAATCCAATTCCTTGTGCAGAATATTAACATAAGAAATAATTTTAAAACCATTTTTTAATCTTGTCATCATTCTGACAAGGCATAATTAATTCCATCTAGGTTTTGGAATACTACTGAGCACCAGCACTGAATACAATCACCACAATACAAAGACTTATAATATAACATATTATGAGAGATGTGCAGGTCAAGATCAATTATCTATAAAACTTCTGTGTAAACAGCTTAAAAAATACACATGCACACACATACACACACCCTGGGTGTATTGCTGTATTGAGGTATAAGTGACCTACAATAAACTACACATATGTGAAGTGCATAATTTGGTAAGTTTCGTAGTATGTATGTAAATATCCATGAAACTACTCAGTAGTTCAAATATTTTAAAAAATAATAATCTCTATTATTGATAGTTTAATATGTATTAGTGCTTTTCAAAGTGCTTTATATGCATTGCTCCATTTAATTCTCACAATAACCCTACCAGATAGGTATTGTTATAATAAGCCCTGTTTAAGAGATGAGGATACGAAGTCTTACATAGATTAAGAAACTTGCCCAAGGTCACACAGGTACTGAATAGTGAGCCAAAATTCAAATTCAGGTAGTTTTATCTCAGAGTCACTTGGAAGTAATTCTATCAAACAACTATTAAGGACCTATATGTTGTCTTATGGTCTGACAAACAATAATTACTTTCTTTGGCTTAATTAAAACAGCTACTCCTGGATACCATCAATCTGTTGGGCACTATATTAAGTGCTTAACACATGTTACTATACATGACATACATGACAATCCTGCAAATTATAGGTGATCATGACTGCAAAGATCACAAAACAGCCTTAGAGAAGTAGAATAACTTATCTAAGATCAATCAACTACTAAGTGGCAAACCAGATTTGACTCCAAAAGCCATGGAGTTTTCAACTGCATTGTATCTTTTGTAAGGGGCCCTGAAGATGACTGGTGGATCAACCCTTTAAAATTTTCAGATTCTCACTGTTCAATTAAACAGATTATTAAAGTAGCTTTAAGCTAAAATGAATCATGAGGCTGAATTCAAGTTTCATTTACTGCCGACCCAGAGTGCAAATCAAAAAAGCTTATTTATTCACAATCTAAGCTTTTTTTTTTTTAATCACTTATGTGCTAGAAAAGTCACAGAGCTTTAATTTGTGGCAGGTTGAAGCAAGCTTATTAAGAATGTTAGTTACCAAGTGCACATCCACTTGTCTGGACTAGCCTGCTGCCACATTCTTGTAGCAGGGTTAAATAGCAGTTTAGTCACCTCATAAAAAAACACACTGTTAAAAAGGAAGTGACTAATAATAATCTGGAACCAATGAATTATTATGAGAGATATGCAGGTCAAGATCAATTATCTACAAAACTCCTGTGTAAATAGCTTAAAAAATAGTGTTCTCTGCTTGGCCTTGCTGTATTATTGTCCTCAATTGATTTGGCAAGTTGGTAAGGTTTAATGAAATAAATACCAACAGTAACAAATTCTGAGGCTTCTTGCTATGTGCATAAACATGAATGCTATCATGCAGGCAAGCAGAGTTGGAACAAACAAGGACAGCTGCTATAGATGGCTTCATTTAGAATTCATCAATTGCTGGCATCCCAACCAAGACCACAGGTCTCAAGGTCTTAGCTAAGTGAACTGCTGCTGCCATGCCCTCCCTATGAAGCATCCCCTGCTCCATTCCAAACTCGTGATGAGAATCTCCAAAGGGAAGTTTATCAGTAGCCTACTTGTAAACTTCTGTCAGTACCACCACCATCCCCAATGGATTCTGAATGAAAGGTGGTTTTCCCTCACAAAATCTGGTCTAATCGTCACATTCAGGGGGAGAAACAGATGTAGACAGGTAAAGTTCTTTGCCCCACGTCAAACATCTGCTTAATGATAGCACAGGCATGTTCTCTTGAGTCCTAATCTAGGTCTTTCTAGTAAAAAAACCTCAACTATGTTCTTCAAAGATGTAATATTAGTTACAAAATACTATTAACTATCTTGGTCTAATTATCTCAAATTTAAAAAGATTAGGAAATACATACAAAAATAATTAAAAATGCTCCTGACTTGTTTTGTCTGTTTTAATCTGCTGGGATTCTTGGAAACAAGAAGAATCACCGGATGCTAGTTTTCTACATTATAATTGCTGATCTTCATGCTTCTTTGCACTGATCCAACACTGAGTTCTTTCTATCAGAAAGATGTTGCTTAACACACAAGCTTTTTTTTTAATCTTCTATTGCAACCCAGCCCCTAAAACCAGTTTAAAACATGGAGAGATAGAAGTTGCCCAGTGCAACAGAATTAGCATTTTTAACAGATGTAGTTTTATAAACTAAGTATATAGATAATAACATTCTTACATTTTATTTATTGATTCTAGTGAGTACACTAGGAGAGCTTCTGAAGTATTTCAGAATAACAGAGTACTTCTGAAGAGCATTAAGTTACCTAAGAGAGCATATTAGACCAACCTAATGCTACATAATGGCATAGTCTCACACCTATTTGGAGAGAATGGTCAGGTTTACATACATAATAATATTATTTCAGGCAGGCAGACAAGTAGTTATTTGCAATGGAACTTTAAATCACAGAGACTATTTTAGTTGAATCAAGAGTTCTACTTTAAAGTCAACTATTTTGCAGAGGCCAATAATCCATGGTGTGAATTAAAATGGCACATTTCTTAGTTATTTTCTCTACGTCTTCATGCCATTTAATTGCTTATGAGCACCCTCTTGTGGAGGGCAGAAGATGGAAAAGAACATATTAAGTATATTTCTTCTAATTCACAAGACTGATTAGGGGAAAAGTAACCTGAAACACATGCAGATTCTTCTTGACCTTGCCTTTCTTCCCCATAATTATTTCATGATCTAGAGCTAATTGCTGAATAATTATAGTTACTCAGAGTCTTAATTTTCAATAAACATTTATTAAGTTCCTATTATATGTCAGACACTTGGATTCAGGTAACATGGCCTTGGATCCTGGGTTTGATATTTAATGTCATTTTCCCATGGAAGTTGCTTGATTTTGTAAGACCTCAGTTTTCTCATCTGAGAAATGGGAAATACATTTTTGTCAACAGTATTAAAAAGATAAGTGAAAAAGTACCTAGCATAGTAGACTTATTTAATTTTGCAACTTTCATATAAAAAAACCCCCCACATACTTTACCTTTGGCTCTTTTCCAGAAGGAAGGATTAGCATATAGGTGTTTCCAGATTCAATGCCAAGCCTAGATAACAGTATTGGTATCAGCTAAGTGTTTAATGGTATAAATTGTTTTATAATACCTTATGCCAACCACATTTAATTAATTAGTATGTGTTCTGAAACTTATACAGAATAACCAAATACATTATCTGATCTTTTCCACACCAAAGAGAACCAGAAGATGTTGACCAGGACTTAGTAAAATATTTTCCTCCTAGGTGAACGACGTTACTTAGGGGTTTCTTCTCTCTTCTCAAGAGCTTGTTAAGACATTCTTTTAAGTGCTATGCAATGGACAGCATACTTATTTAGATATATTTTTGGCTTTGAGTGCATCTAAGAGCTCATCTCTGACACACTACCTACTTGACTGAGATTTTTAAAAGAATATGTTACAAGTGATGTTCAAAAATGGAACTTGCTACAGGTTTCCCATTTCATTCCTATGAGGTGAACTTACCCAAGACTGGAAGGCAGTTAAACAGGCTATGGGGTCAGAGGAAAGGAGTGTTCTATTTGCTGCAGTGACTTTGGGAGAGCAGGTAAGCCTACTGACAACATTCAGTTTAAATGCATTTAACCAGCTGGTAAGCTACTTTTCTTCTGTTACACAATTAAAGCAAAGCTGACTATTGTTCTTTGATGTCTTAAAAGTGCATGGTGCTCTTTTATGACTTTCTCCCATCAATGGTGCCTATGATATGATTCCATGTGTGTAAAAATATTGGTGGGCTAATACATGGAAAGAACACTGCACTATTAAAGTACCTGGGTTAAAATCCCAAATCTGCCTCTTATTCATTATGTGACCTTAATTAACTCTCTAAGTTGTTTTCTCACTCTAAACAAATTTTTCAAGACCATAACCTGGCCCACCTTTCCAGCTGTTATCCCCCACTACTTTTTTCTGTTGTTCCCAGGTTTAATTGCTCACCAATTCAAAAGTATGTCTTGTGCTTGCCTACTACTAGGTTTATGTTCACGCCATTACTTTTGCCTGGGATTCCCTCCCCAGGGTTTCCCATCTGTCCATTTCATTGTATGTAAGGATCATATGTGAAAAATAAGTGAGATCACTTCAAAATTCAGCTTAATCTCCACCCAAAAGCCTTCTATAACCTCCCCACTTCAAAATGTTTTCTCTTCTCCAAAACACCTGTTTTCTTTTAGTAGTCAATCATACTTAGTGACATGTGGATTAATCTTTCAGGTATAAAAATTATTTAGTCAGCTAGTTCCTGAGAGGGAGACCAGATTCCCAGGTGAGAGTTGAGTAGGAGGAGGCAGTGGGGATTTTAAGTCTTGCATGCGTAGGTTAGGGTCTGGGTTAAAAGGGCTAAAGTCCAGGAACGACTGAGGGAAAAGCCAAATATCTATTATTATCTTACATTTGTGGAAGTCTGCCCAACCCATAGCCTTCTATGACATTTTCTGTCACTGAGGAAGAAGTTGTCCCCAGAAAGGCAATGATGCTGCTTTAATAGGTGCAATGGATCAGCGACCTGATCTTTAGGAGGTAAGGGGGAGAAGGAATGTCTCATTGACTGTCTCCTGAATCATTTGCTCCTGTGACAAGGAAGTTTCTGAAAAAATGTGTGTCACTGTAAGGCATTTTCTTTGATAATCATGCGTCACTAAACTGTCTTAGAGAGGTATAAAAGCAGAGTGATTATGAACTCCAAAGCCACATGACCAGTGTTTGAAATCCTTGCCCTGCTGGTTAACAGCTGTATGACTTTGGACAACACTCCTGTCTTATCAGTGACTCTGTAAAGTTTCTAAATCATAAGATTGTTGTGAGGATTGAGTCAATGTATATATGTATGGTGGATGATAGATGATAGGGATTTTGCTATATAACTCTGGGGAACAGATAGTATTAAACTTGTTTTAAGTAGAGTGAAAACTACTATTTCTCATTCACTTAACTAATAGTTACTAAGCATCTACTATGTTTCAAGTACTCAGGTGAGTGTGAGGGATACAGCCAATGGTGAACGGTTTCTACTTTGATGAAATTAATGGTTTTCTAGGCTATATAGGTTTATGAATAAAGTGTAGACCATGTTGGCTCTATTTGATTTTGCTATATTTAATCCTTGTTATCATCCCCTTAGTGAGAATGCACCTAGCATGATTTCCCACAATTCCATTCTACAGAAAGAAAAATGAGGCTCTTATTTTTACCCAAGATCACAAAGCTAATAAATATAGCAGAGTCAAGATTAAATATAAGTTGAGTTCTACTTTTTTTTTTTTTTTTAAATAACATCACCTCTACTTTAAAGGTGAACCAACCTGGTTAGCTTATTAAGCCTGTGATTTATTGGGTGCAGGAACATGGTAAAGTTGAATTATTAAAAAACATTACGTCTATTGATGTCATTAGACAACCTAAAACCATAACTCTATTTTAAGGCATAGAACAGTCTAACAAAATAAGGAGAGCAGTTTATGTTACCAAATCTCATCTGTTTTTTGCACAGTTAGCTTTTATAGCCTGGAAGTTTGTTAAAAAAAATAGCACTTTAACTTTTCTATACTTTTCAGGTCAGGCAAATGTAGTTATGTTATTGGAATTATTTTAGAAGTAAATGAAAGTATACTTTAAAAATACTGCTGCCAAAGAAGATCACAATGGATGCTGCTTGGAGAACAGACTGAAAATATTCATCAAATCTTCCCTGAGTGGGTCCAACTCCACTCAGGAAGTACAGTGTCTTTATACCTTTCCAAGGAAGTACATGCAGCAGTGTTGATATGATGATGTGCAGTTCATTCAGCTCACTCACATATTATCTTGTTTCATATGGGCCAGTCCAGTATACTGAACACCTCTCAAAGTAACTAAAAATCAAACTTCCAAGCACTTCGCAGTTGGGAAAGTATCCTTTCCCAGAAGCTAATAAAATTTTCTATATACTACTTGAGATTTCATACCAAATGGCTTACCAAAATAGGAAGCAAGGAAGAAAAGTTTTCTATTACCAAAACTAGTTAAATACCAGAGAGAAACTATGTGTTAAAATAAAAACAAATGTATGTCTTCCAACAATTTTTATTTCATAATTGTTATTGCTATTATTATTTAATTAGGCTCTATGAAAATCTCTCTTGAAAGGTCTTCAACAATTTATGTTAAATGGGTGAAAAATCTACCTTGGGTGCAGTGTGTTCAGGTTATAAAAGCACCAATGCTTATTTTATCTCCCCACAAAGTGTTGCTGAGATAATTACTGCTGACAGCTTTATTCAAGGTTCATTTCACTTTTTCTGCTATTTCTCTCTGGTTAGAAGTTCAACAGAGCCCATGGGAAGCCACACCCCTCACACCTGTTAGGCTTCTTCATGTTACGGAGGGCCAGTGTGGACATGTCACTTCAAATTAGCATTGTACCCGGTGCTAACTGTGACAATTACTTATCACAGGTTTAACCCAAAAAAAAAAAAAAGTTTCTAATTCAACCACAAAAACAGTGTCACAGAATGTAATTTAAACCTGTAAAAGCAGGTTGCATAAAAAACATTCAGAGAGCCGCAGAAAAGGTTCCCAGGGTTTGGGCTTTGTGCTATATCTGAATTACGCAGAAATGCTCTGCAACTGAACATTTCCTTTAAAACAAAAACAAACCAAAGAGGTAAATAAGGAAGAGCTAGCAATTATACATTACTAGCAGGCAATGGTCATGAATGGGCTGCTTCTCTAAATCTTCTTTATGATTCTCTCCCAAGCTTGAATATTTGATTCATTTTGTTAATTCTTTTGTGCCATGTAACTAATTCAATAATGAAATTTCCAGCTAAAATAAAGCAGCTACTTCTAATTTTACAAAGGAAAGACATAGATTTAACTAGAGAGGAAAGAAGCATTCTCTCCTAATATTTTTTTCGACTTGCAAACCAGAAAATCATCATTACAGAGGGCATACATTAACACAAAAAGAAAATGAAAAAAGAAAAACTTCACACTCTTAAATGTGTTTCAAGCTAGTTATTATAAGCCTCTCTGTTTCAAGTGTAAAATAATCTCAGAATTATGCCACCTCTGAAAGACCTGGGTTGGTTGGAGGTGGTTAATATGGACTGCTGTGAGGCTAATTGTGGATCTTGAGTTAATTACTCTCTCCTGATAGGGGATTTAAAAAATAAATAAAATGGTCTTTTACTCCATTTTTATTTTAATTTGGACTTAAGCAAACACTGAATGATGATAGCTAAGCTCTGAATACTTCACAATTTGCTGCTGTTATTTAGATGAAGAATCATGGATATCTGGAAAATAAATATGTCTACATCATAATAAATGCTAATGTTCACTAACAAACAACAGTGAATGGATCTGTATTTGCCATAACTTGCACTATTTGATTCACAGATGTCCAGTGTCCTTATTTGGTCAGAGATAAAAAGGAGTTCAATGTTGTTACCCCCACACATACCACCATTACACCCCTACCAACAACTGCCAGGCTGAAGGATGCAAGCCAGAGTTCAAGCAGACTAGCTTTGAAACAGACTCATGAAAAGCAAAAGCAAAAAACAGTGAACGAATTTGACAGAAGAAATTAATTGCTTGTTTGCAGGAAATCATAACTGCTGGTGAATCCATATTAATTTGGTATGGCAAAATAATTTCAGTATCTTAACAGTTTCACCAATTTCAAAACCACCAAATACATGACTGGTATAATAAATGCAGAATTTTTCTCAAACCAAAATATAGGGTTACCTTATGCAAAAGAAACAAACAAAAAAAGCTCCTCAAGATATTTTCTTCATTTTTTCTAACACTTAGGAAGTCATTTATTAACAAAAGAATATGAAGTCAACACAGGAAATTTCAATTTTAAGAATCCAGGACTTACTGAAACAAACCCTTTGTCTTATTCTATAACCACAACATATTCACAGAGAATCAGAACAAAACCTTTGGTTGGTACTTTTACCTCAAACTGGCTCCTTATTACAAGTTTGATAAAGAGGTTCTGTTAGTGGTAAAACCTCATTTTTTAGAGATACTGTATTAATCAGTGGTGACTTTAGCTCATCAAACCACAGAACCTTCAAATATGCAAGGATACATCTCAAGCCTGTTTTGTATGCACAAAGAGTACCAACCAGCCATTTGGCACATGCCTAGTCACTAGTGGGATGCCATTTACCCCATAGCACTGTGGAACTCTTTGGATAGCAAACAGGCGCTCCGGATATTTTTCCAGCAGCATGTCTTTCCTTGGCAAAACTCAGGCACTTATGCTAACAGCTTTGGTCTCACCATGTGGACACAGTCTACTGGGCATCTTGCCATGGCTTTTCCTCCTGGGAAAAATAAAGAGTCTGAATTAACTATACCAAGTTAGGCATAGTAGGATAAATGGGTGCTATCTAGAAACTAGTAAAAAGAATTTCATTTGGCTAGTCATTCCAGGCCTGGCCCATCCTTGTGAAGTAATTTTTCTCCAGCTCAAATACCACATTCTTACTGTGAACCTCTACAATTCTTGGCCTGTGGCTCTTTCAATTTTGCCTATGTCTCAGTTTTGGGATTGGACCCTAAGGTTCTTGAGACCTCCATAGAGCATAGCAGGTTGGTTTTGATAGGCCAGTCATGTAATAAATGTTTGCTTTAATTTAAACAGGCATGTTCCCTACTTTCCTTGCCAAGATAAAACATGAAAGATACTTGTAATTTTCTAGAGAAGTACATAACCTACCTACGGGGTTAAAAAAAGGCTTGCAAAATACTCCAGAGTGTGATGAGAAACACTAAAAAATAGTATCAGATCACTGTCTGACTGACTTTAGGATCTCTGTGAAAAGTATAAGCTTCAAAAGGATTCCAACGTAAGATGGCAGGTGAAATTTAACTCAGCAGTCACTGAAAACTTGAAACCATCAGTCAAAATAAGCAAAATATAGACCACTCAAATTCAGTATCAACATAATTTGAACTTAAATATTTTCATTTTTTGATAAAGGCACATTAGTTTCATTTAGTATTTAATATTTTAATTATCTTTACATTCTAATGTACTTCATCTCTGTGGACTCTTTGGATAGCAAATTACAGTAATTCAAACGTCATTTCAACTCCATTTTGTAAAATTTGTAGTATCTTACAAATTTATGAGGACGCATAATAATATAGCTAATAAAGAAAATTTTCAGATTGGTATAGAGATTATCCAGTAATGTATCCTGCACATAAAAATAACACATCTTAACATAATGTCTTACATAAGAATAATACAATGCCAGTATTATTTTACTATTATATTTTTTTGGACTCACACTCAGTTAACTATAAGAAACAGAAAGTAACCTTGCTCTATACATGTTTATGTTTACTTATTGGTTCAATGATTCTTGTAAGTATACACACATACACACAAACCAAGATTAATCTTCTGCATTAAAAAAATTGGAAAACACTCAAATGTCTTAAAAAAAATATTTTGGGTATGGAGCCAAGATGGCAGCATGAGTAGAGCAGCGGAAATCTCCTCCCCAAACCACATATATTTACGAAAATATAACAAAGGAACAACTCTTCCTAGAATAGAGACCAGAGGACACAGGACAACATCCAGACCACATCCACACCTGCGAGAACCCAGCACCTCGCGAAGGGGGTAAGATACAAGCCCCAGCCCGGCGGGACCTGAGTGCCCCTCCCCACAGCTCCTGGTGGGAGGAGAGGAGTCGGAGCGGGCAGGGAGAGGGAGCCCAGGATTGCTAAACACCCAGCCCCAGCCATCCGGACCAGAGCACAGACACAGTGCATGCGCGGGGTCCTGGATACTAGGGAAACAGGACAGCAAGACCTGTGAGCAGATCCCTGAGGCCGGCGCCTGGGGACAAAGAAAAGTGAGCAGCATTTTTTTTTTTTTTTTTTTTTTTTTGTTGAGTGCTTTTTGGAAGTCTTAAAGGGACAGGGACCCCAAAACCAGACAGAAGCGTCCCGGGACACTTAGTCCAGAGGCAGGGAATCTGGGGGTCTCTGGGCACTCTAACCCCCTGGGCAGCAAGGAGCACGGAGGCCCCTCACGGAGATAAATAGCCTCCCGGCCGCTCCACCTCAAATGCTGTTCCACCATATCATAGCAGCAGCCCAAGGCAAGCCACGCCCACAGCAACAGTGGAGATAAACTCCATAGCAGCCGGGCAAGAATCAGAAGCCCTGTCTGCACGCAGCTGCCCAGCACAAGCCATTAGAGGTCGCGGTTCTCCCAGGAGAGGAAGGCCACAAACCAACAAGAAGGAAAGTTCTTCCAGCCGTCACTCATGCCAGCTCTGCAAACTATCTCTATCACCATGAAAAGGCAAAATTACAGGCAGACAAAGATCACAGCGTTAACACCTGAGAAGGAGACAGACCTAACCAGTCTTCCTGAAAAAGAATTCAAAATAAAAATCATAAACATGCTGATGGAGATGCAGAGAAATATACAAGAGCTAAGGGATGAAGTCCGGAGGGAGATTACAGATGCCCGGAAAGAGATTACAGAAGTGAAACAAACTCTGGAAGGATTTATGAACAGAATGGATAAGATGCAAGAGGCCATTGATGGAATAGAAACCAGAGAACAGGAACGCATAGAAGCTGACACAGAGAGAGATAAAAGGATCTCCAGGAATGAAACAATATTAAGAGAACTGTGTGACCAATCCAAAAGGAACAATATCCGTATTATAGGGGTACCAGAAGAAGAAGAGAGAGAAAAAGGGATAGAAAGTGTCTTTGAAGAAATAATTGCTGAAAACTTCCCCAAACTGGGGGAGGAAATAACCGAACAGATCACGGAAATACACAGAACTCCCAACAGAAAGGACCCAAGGAGGACAACACCAAGACACATAGTAATTAAAATGGCAAAGATCAAGGACAAGGAAAGAGTTTTAAAGGCAGCTAGAGAAAAAGGTCACCTATAAAGGAAAACCCATCAGGTTCTCGACAAACCTTACAGGCCAGAAGAGAATGGCATGATATATTTAATGCAATGAAACAGAAGGGCCTTGAACCAAGGATACTGTATCCAGCACGATTATCATTTAAATATGATGGAGGGATTAAACAATTCCCAGACAAGCAAAAGTTGAGGGAATTTGCCTCCCACAAAGCACCTCTACAGGGCATCTTACAAGGACTGCTCTAGATGGGAGCACTCCTAAAAAGAGTGCAGAACAGAACACACAACATATGAAGTATGGAGGAGGAGGAATAAGAAGGGAGAGAAGAAAAGAATCTCCAGTGAATATAACAGCTCAATAAGCAAGCTAAGTTAGGCAGTAAGGTACTAAAGAGGCTAACCTTGAATAATAAGGGAGAAATGTGGGATTCACATATAAATCAAGTATAAAAATCAAACGAATAATCATAATTGACCTGATTGTTTATAGTTCATGATGCGTGATCAAAACCGAAAGTTTCTGTGATGACTGCCCTTGCACTGTTCACCATGTAAGAACTTATTCACTATGTACGAACTTGTTCACCATATAAAAACTTGTTTATTATGCTTCAGAAGATTGGAGACTGTTGAGAATTAGGCTTGGGGTTGATTAATGATAGTGCATTGAGTCCCCTACACAGAATTTTATTGTTGTTAACAACCATATGATCAATAAATATGAGAGATGCCCTCTCAAAAAGAAAAAAAATATATATATATTTTGACACACAACAAAAAAATGCCCCATTCATGAGTCAAGTATGTCTTTGTGGGCAGATTCATACCTACAGTCCTTATATATGTCAATTCCCAAAAAAACAGTATAGATAAAATGAGAGCTGTGTTAAAATGTTAACTCTCCAAATAGGCAGTTGTCATTTTTATGTGCTAATTATAAGTCGTATTGTTCAAAAAACTAAATCTTTACTTTGAGCTGAGTAAATTTACTGAAAAGTGCTATAGTTAAAAAAAAAAAAGAATCTTTAATATGAGTAAAACAAAAATGAAAAGTGACATTTTTTTTCCAGAGGCCAAGAATAAATCATTTTATACATTATTCTGATCAACATATAGTAATAATGTTAGAAATATTCCTTCAAAAACAAAACCTATGCAGATCTCTCAGCACAATGAGAGCAAGAAATAATTTGGAGAATTAAAGAAAGCTGTATTTCTTAAAGGACACTAGTAAGGCTGTCATTCGGGAGTTGTGTATTATTTGAAGTTTATCTATTTTTAGTTTATCCATTTCATATACCAAAGACTTATGTATTAGAATTATATAGAATCAGAGAATTTTAGAGTTAGGAGAAACCTTGGAGTTGGGGATGGAGAAGATGGTGGAAAGAAAGTGAGAGGATTCCATTATTTAATGAGCACCTACTCTGCATATAAGGGTTGTATGAAGTAGGTTTATTACCTCTGTTTCCTGAAACAGAAGTCCCAAGAGACTATTTGCTTTTAGTGGAGCTGAGCTTTAATTCTAATTAAAGTTGCTCTGACTTCAGAATCTGTATCTGTCCACCATATGAAAAAAAGCTAAAGCAGGCAATCCATACCCATTAACTCATTTAATCCCAAACCTGCTAATATTTCCATATGACAGATGAGGAAACATGGGCTTAGCAAAATTATCAAATCTGTCTAAAGCTACTTTAAGATCTTCTGTTGCATGGTCACATGTATATTTTCTAATATAACAGCTAAGAAAACCAAAGTCCAGAGGACTTATATGACTTGCCCAAGATCAAAGAGGAGGCAAATTGGAGGGGGGACTATGAGATGAGCCTATAGGTTTCAATGTACTACACTCTTTCTCTACGCTCTGTTATTCAAGATACACATTTCATCACCACTTAATCAAAGAGCTTCCTAAATGATGTCCTATGAACTCTTTTCAAGCTCAATGGCATTCAAACCTATTTGACAGAACATTATCCAAACTTGACCTTCTTCAATTTCCTAACACTAAAACCTTTATTCAGTTATGGCCTAGGGGAAAAAAATACCATGCTATAACCAATCTTAGGTGAAATCTGCTAGGAAAGGAGGACAATGAAAGCATTCTCTTGCTTTGCCAACTCAGGAGGCATTCATCAAGGTTGGTTCCCCAGAGCTTAAGAACCAGCATGCTGACATTTTGGACACACATAGGCAGATGAGGGGCAAGAGGCAGTAATCAACTCTCTACTAGAGTGGGATGTCCATGAGGATTCGGAGAGGACGGGGATTCTAGGTCTCCCAGAGAACTTTTAAGAGTACAGCTGTATATATCTAGAAGCAATGGTAGCCACAACTGGGCGGCATCCTGGAGATTCTTCTGGACTTTATCCTTATTCCTCAAATCCTCTTCTAAGACCTGGTTCTTCCCTCATCATCCTAGACTTGGTAACTCCATGTTATATCCTAGTTCTCCACACCCTAGGCTTATTAATTTCATCTTCTCCTACACCATGACCCCTGCTGCTCTCACCATCTCCCAACTACACTGAACTTTATCTGAGTTTCACCTCTCAGAGCCTCAAGCATCAACTAACCTACTCAATAACATACCAAGTTTGGACCAGTCAGAACCAAGTAAAGAACACTTGACAACTTGGCTAAATCATATTCATTTATTCATTTTAACTGTGGCATTTGAGGGACAATGTTCTATTTCAACTGTAGTTTGGAAATTTTCAAGAATTGGCCCAGGTTAAAAAATTTTCACAGATCAAAGCAAAAACGGCATTTTTTTTTGTGTTGGTATAATCAACCAAAAGGCCATGTGGTTCCACGGAAAGCATTCTGGTAGACAAGTCAGAGAATGGGGTTCTAGTCCACACTACAAAATCTTCTAACCTTCTAGAGTTCTTGTCAAAGTTATTTACCTCCAAACTTCTGTTTATTTGTAAGAGAGAGAAAAAAAACCCTCCTCTGTATGATTAAAAAGATTATGAAAGAAAAATGAATTAGTCTAAGTGAAATGACTTGAAAACTGAAAAACAGATGGTTTTATTCCTTCAACATTTATTAGGGTCATTCTTTGTATGACAGGTTCATAACACCAGCATTATCTTTTCATATGTGTTCACCTTGTTCTCCTTATAAGACCTCAAAGTAAAACTTAAGTCTGTAGAGTAAGCAGATACTCAATAAAACATCAGACGGCTAAGTTTTTCTTAATGATTCAATAAGAATCCTAAAGAACCAAAGTCAGATGCATTGTAACTCTTTTCTCTATATAGCGCAGCAGTGAAAATACCCAAATGCCTGTCCCATAAACAATAGAATAGATTAGTCATGTGGAATATCCATCCACATAATAAAATATTATGAAGCAATGAGAATGAATGAATTGTAAATACATATAAGAATATGGGTCAATCTCATAAACATAAGGTTGAAAAGCAAGGAAGGAGGGGAGAGAGTGAAGGAAGGAATGAGACAAATAGTGCATACTATATAATTCCATTCACTGTTTTATCACTTAGATGAAGGGGGCATAAGAGGGGCTTCTGGGATGATGGAAATGTTTTCTTCCTCAATCTGGATGCTGGTTATATGGGGATATTTACTTTATGAAAACTCATCAAGCTCTGCATTTATGATTTCTATACTTTTCTGAATGTATTGCAATAAAAAGTTTTGTTTTGTTTTGTTTTAATACTGCTACAAAGTTAAGTACAATAAGGAGTAAAAGGCCTATTTGGTTTACAAACATGGCAGTCATTGGTGGAAAAGTTATTCTGTGGAGAAATCGGTTGAAGGTCCCAGAGTTGTTAGTTGAGGAATTAGTGGTTGACAAAAAAATGGAGGTGGTAACTCTACTTAACACTTTTTGAATTTTGGTTGCAAGAAGAGACAGTAGTAGCTAAAGCCAGTTAAGATTATTTTGTCTTTGTTTTTATGGTGTGCATGTTTGTGTTTCTTTTAAGATGTGAGGCTTTTCATGTTTAAATGTAGATAGACTATCTAGTACAATGAGGTTAGTTAAAATACTCAAGAAGAGATAATTGATAATGTATAGGTCTGAGAATACAGAAGGAGATGAGATACAGAGCATAGGTAAAGAGATAATCTTACTCAGCTTGGACTAGAAACAACATTTTCTGACCTCTAAATCCAGTGTTCTTTTTCTGTACACAGTTATCTGATTGAAAGTGTGACTAGGCTAGTGGCAGTATTCAAATGTTCAGGGCAAAGGAGCTTCCAGGTTTTAATCCTGTCTGTGGACTTGGACAAGTTTTTAAATAACTAGCCATAGTATCTTCCATGTGATAACATTTAATATCACTTCGGGAATTTTATGGATCAATTGGTAAACCCTCAGCTAATAGCTTTAGAGATGAAAAGGGCTAGAATGATGATCTTTTATTTGGATTTTAAAAGCTTATGAGTAATTAAACTTGCCAACTGTCTGTAGACCAATGAAACTAAAAGCAAAAGAAAATTGGCAGACATAGTATACACAGTGGTCACACTTTACATGAATAGAAAGATCTAGTTTCCCTTTCCATCTCACATTCCATGAAAGTGGAATTATGGCTACCATGAATGTGGCATTCTCATCCTTGAGTTGTTCCACAGTGAAAACTAAAGCATAGTGAAGAACATACAGACAGATAGCCTTTCACAGATATCCATCCTATCATTGATCTTCCTTTGCTATAATGAGAGACATGTGGTGTAATAAGGCCATGAAGTCTATTCTGCTTGGATTCAAATAATACTGCACTTATTAATTATGATGTCATATGAATATGACTCAGTTTGCTCATGTGTAAAATGGGTCAAACAATAACTTCCTCATAGGGTTGTTAGAAAGACTGAATTGTATTATTATACATATATTGCTAAGACTATGCCTTGTGTATAGTATTTTTTAAGTGCTATATAATGTTATCATTATTCCCAGAGAGACAGGCCTAAGATGAGCATAAGGCAAAGGGACCAATCTTACGGAGACAAGACAGATTCTTTAAGAAAAATATCTGAGTGTTAATAATAGGTGAAGTTGGGGAACTATGCTAGGGAAGAAAAAATAAGAATTTGAGGTTTACAGCTCAGAAGAAAAATCATTTATGGTAAAGTGGAAAGAGATGGCCTTTTGAATCAAACCTGGGCCAAGATCCCCTTTTCACTACCTCTTATCTATGTGTTGTTGGGCAAGTTACTAAACCACTTGAAGCCTCAGTTCCTTCACGTGTAAATATGGGGATGATAACCTACCTTTCAGGATTAATCACTGCAAGGATTAGGGATACAACATATAAAGCCCAGCAAAGTGCTTAGAACAAAGGATAAATGGATATTGTTCCTGTTATTACTGTTACTATTAATAACAAAAATAATAATTATAGAGGTCAAGAGAAATGGTTAAATTTCACCAAGGATTTTTTTTTTACATCCTGGGGTCAATTCACAAAAGTATCCCATATTTGGTTGTAACATATTTTGTACTAAAATAATTAAACTTCAATTTTTAAAAGTTATTTTAGTGCTCACTATGAAACTGTTGATGTCACACTACAAAATGCTTATTTTCATTAA
The DNA here is from genome assembly GCF_040802235.1 of Manis javanica. Classification (NCBI taxonomy): domain Eukaryota; kingdom Metazoa; phylum Chordata; class Mammalia; order Pholidota; family Manidae; genus Manis; species Manis javanica. The sequence continues at coordinate 40,014,415 of NC_133159.1, forward strand.
ACTATTTTTGAGTTTACAATCATCTGAAAATATATAAACATCATGATGAAATTTTTGGGTTTCTGAACTCAGGGATTAAACCATCATGTTAATAAAAAGAACCAATTCCCTGAATATTTTCTTATTACTTTTTTTTTGTATCATTAATATACAATTACATGAGCAACATTGTGGTTACTAAGTTCCCCCCATTATCAAGTCCCCATCACATACACCATTACAGTCACTGTCCATCAGCCTAGTAAGATGCTATAGACTCACTACTTGTCTTCTCGGTGCTATACTGCCTTCCCCGTGCTCCCCCTACATTATGTATGCTAATCATAATGCCCCTTATTCCCCTTACCCCTCCCTTCCCACCCATCCTCCCCAGTCCTTTTCCCTTTGGTAACTTAGTCCACTCTTGGTTTCTTTGAGTCTACTGTTGTTCTGTTCCTTCAGTTTTTTCTTTGTTCTTATATTCTACAGATGAGTGAAATCATTTGGTACTTGTCTTTCTTCTCCTGGCTTATTTCACTGACCATAATACCCTCTAGCTCCATCCATGTTGTTGCAAATGGTAGGATTTGTTTTCTTCTTATGGCTGAATAATATTTGATTTATGTACAACATCTTCTTTATCCATTCATCTACTGATAGACACTTAGGTTGCTTCCATTTCTTGGGTATTGTAAATAGTGCTGCAATAAACATAGGGGTGCATATGTCTTTTTGAAACCGGGCTCCTGCATTCTTAGGGTAAATTCATAGGAGTGGGATTCCTGGGTCGCAATTCCCTGAATATTATGATGATTTTTTAACATGGAGTCAACATTTTTTGAGAGACAACATGCCCTTTTTCCTTATCCTATAGGTTTCAATTTCAAGAAGCTTGCTCATATTGTTGTTTTGTTTTAGTGACAATTTATAAACTGATATTTATCAGTTCTAAAACACTGTGGGAATGATATGGTCTTAAAGACCTTCTCAGTAGATAACTCAATTTTTAGAGAGACTCAGTGGATAACCACAGCACAGAAAAGCACATCATATAAAAATACAACACTTAACAAATCTCCTCTCCTTCTCTTACTTATATATCAAAGCAGATAACTGATGATTAATTTAACCTCTTACTTCCTATCGTAAGGGAGGCAATGAATACTGTGAGATAACACAGTGTTAATAAAGGTCTACTAAATATTGTTTGAAAATATCATATTTGTTTGTCACTAGTCTGAAGGTTACCCTTTTTTTGTCTGAATTATAAATATTTGAATTTTATGAGCATTTACATCTGCTCTGAATGAGACTGAAAGGTTAGAAACAAGTAACACAATTCATATCTCCAGCTTTTCAACTGCACACCTAATCCAAGACAACCAATTAAAATTTTCAGGCCAAATTTCTCTTCTGAGCCTTTACTTATATGCTGTCCATATGCTTGTTCATATAGTGTGGGTCACCAGCAATTTAGAAATCAGGGAACACATCTACTCTTTTTCATCTCTTCTGATTCTCAAGTTACTTCTGTATTCAGCTCATTCTGTTTGCTTCCTGTTTAACTGTGAATTACATTTAAATTTTAGGGGTAAGATAGTTAAGTACTTCATATCTCCCTTCAGATTTGCATGGTTTAATGTGGGTTAGTGTTCCTGCTTCTTTTTGGTGTTCTTTTTTTGGGGGCCTCTTTTCAATAACATCAACTACACAGAGAGTGGTTTTCAGCTCTCAAGGTTTCCCATACTTACCTATTGTTAAGGGAGTTCTCCCATCTTCCAGAATTAAGACTATTAACTCTCCTAGCTTTAAGAGTCTAGGGGAAGAACATGGCTTCTTAGGACATCTATGTTATTTCCAGGTAAGATTCTATTTTCTCCAGTTGTTTCTTGAACTGACCTACCCCTGCCCCACTGTGGTCCATCATCCCAGTATTTTCTTCTGAATTTGAAGCACTTTATAAGCTGCTATTTACAAAACACTAATTTTAAATTATTCTATTTTTGAGAATACTGAAGAGTTATAATAACTCTAAGGAAGTATCCAAATAAAGCTATCTGCATCTGAATAAAATGTTGCAGCAATAGTTTCAAATAAGTAAATGATACACACAAAGGTAACTTCTAAACTTTGAGATGGAACAGCTAGCATGGTTCACCAGCAATTTAAAAGTCAGGCCTATTTACTTATTAAGCAAGCACCTAACTATATCACTACTAATAGCTTAAAATGTCCAAATTAATCTGTTACATATGGTTGGTGAACATGTATTGGTTCTTCAAGTTTTACTTGTAGTATCAGTCCTGTATTTTCTAACCTATCATAATTAATTCAGTCCCCTTGCACTTTGAAATCTCCACAATAATAAGAACTTTATCAGGCTGGTGTTGGTATGAAGTGGCACAGCAAACCGAAATCCCACTGGGAGCAGTCCACAGACTTCTCTTCTAAGCAGCAAAAAGCTGTTATCATTTTCTGAATTACAGGAACTATAAAAGGACACTCTACTCAAGCTGCCGCTGAATGTCACCTGAAAAGCAATCACAAAAGGGCTCTGTCTTGGCTTATCTCTGAGCTCTGTCACTACGGCAACCAGCAGGGAATAAGTATCTGTGGGTCTATGAATTTCAGAATCCCATAAAAGCCAGGGCTAAAAAGGCATGTGCAGCCTCTCAGAGATTGACTGCATTAATACATTAGCAAATACTGTGAAACACTGGATAAATGTCAGCAATTATGGAAAAAGCGTCTAATAACGATATTCGTTGCCTGTCAAACCCCCATGAGGTTTGATATGTAACTGCCATTCAGAGCTGTCTGTAATTTTATCTCTTTTATACATCTGAATCCACAGCATTCAAATTTGTATTTTGAAAGTAATAAAACTGTAAAGTAGTTCATTCTGTGTTGATCACAACTGTCAACAAACATACAATAAAAGAACAAAAAGACTTTCATTGGCTGTGGGAACAATCAGTACCAACAATCTCTTGTGGATGATTATTAAAAAAAACCCCTTATATATTCTACATGTAGAATATTATAACAATTTCATGATGTGGGGCAGCAATTGATTTGACTATTGATTAAGTCACCTTGGGCTCAAAAGGCTATTTATCATGAATAAATTTTCATTTTAAGTGTTTTCTTTGGGTTAGACAATTTTATGAGAATTTGGCCAACTGGACACACTTGCAAACATTCCTTTTTTTTGCACATTGAAAAATGCCATGGAATCATTGTTAGTCCCAAAACAGGCTATAATGCTATCTTCACTGCCTTTCTCAAACAGAGAATTACAGGCAATTGATTATATCTAAAACCCAAGGGTCTAAAAGCACAACTTAACAAGCTGGGAACACTACTCTTCAGACTCATATCTCCACTGCTCAAGAAAATGACTTATTAAGAAATCTTATCACATATGTTACAGCTGTTCAAATGCAGTAGACAGCATGTTAACTTGCAAACACAAATGCCAGAGATTAAGTAGTGCACATATGTACTACAAAGAACCTTTCATTTCTCAGTTATAGAATAGCATCAGGTACAAGGTTTCTAATAAGATCTTTCTCAGTAACAGAGGAAAACAATGTGGTTTCTTGAGGAAGAGCAGGGATATCTCTGAAGAAAGCAGTAATATGTATTAGAGTACTGGACTATCATTTTTTATTACAATTTAGAGCCAATCCCTTGACTTTTCAGTAATACATTTAATATAAATGCAGGAAATGTTTACTATTTATTTTGTGGGCTATGCTATGCATTTGAGACAAAAAGATGAATACCATCTGTTTTCCTACCCTCAAGGAGTACATAGTCTCAAAGACAGTAGTATATGTAAATTATTATTACAAGTACTCTCCCTGAGAGCTAGTTAGAAGGAAAAGGGGATTTGAAGTAACCCTAAGGACGTTTATAATAATAGATAATAAGTGTATTCTGCTGTATACTATTTTTATCAAAAATTGTTTACTTATAATCTATTTGGATCAAATGAGATCATGTATATATGTTTTATAAACTACAAATCACTACATAAATGTCTCTTAATATACTTACTCAGTACTGTGTTAAGTAACTGTGGGTACCAAAATAGAGTACGTGGCTCATTCCCTGCCACATTAATAATATGGCTACTATTCAACTACACACACACATAAACCAGTGCTACAGTGAAAACTTAAAATTCACTTACATTCAAAGAGACATGTAAGTGCTAACTGGAAAATAAAGGCAAATTTTGTGTCTCTGTTTCTGCCTTTTATTGAATAATTGTAACACTTCAAACCATTATGAGTGCAATTCTGAAAAAAATTAGACTGGATATTTTAAAATTGGAACTATTTTGAGAAACATGGAACATACAAGACATAGCATGGTACAAGAGAAAAAACATTTATTTGCATCAGGGAAGGAGCAGATTTGGAGTCGAATAGTGGTTCTGTATTTCACCTACTCATTCACCAGTTACAGTTTCAGAGCAACATATTCATACTTATCTACTAGTTAAAAATAAAATTTATTAGGGGAGGAGCCAAGATGGTGGCAAGAGTAGGACAGTGGAAATCTCCTCCCCAAAATACATATATTTTTGAAAGTACAACAAATAAAACTATTCCTAAAAGAGAGACCAGAAGATCCAGGACAACAGCCAGGCTACATCTACACCTGCGAGAACCCAGCACCTCTCAAAGCGGGTAAGATACAAGCTGCGGCCAGGCGGGACCCGAGCACCCCTCACCCCAGCTCTGGGGCGAAAGGAGAGGAGTCGAAGCGGGGAGGGAGAGGGAGCCCAGGACTGCTGAATATCCAGCCCTAGCCACCTGCACTGGGAGTGCAGACACACAATGCGTGGTGTGCTGGATACCAGGGAAACAGAACAGTAAAACCTGCGAGTGAGTCCCCATAGCCTGCGACCCAGGGACAAAAGAAAAGCGAGTGTTTTTTGAAAGTCTTAAAGGGACAGCGGCCTCACAGCTGGACAGAAGCATCTCAGCGCAATCAGCCCAACAGCTGGGAATCCCAGGGAACACAAGGCACCCTAACCCCTGGGGAGCAGCACAGCTCTGAGGCCCCTCAAGGCGATAAACAGTTCCCCCTCCGGCGCAGCCCCGCCATAGAGGACCAGCAGCCTGAAAGAGGCCACGCCCACAGTAACCACACAGAGCTTCACTCCACAGCAGCCCAGGCAAGTATCAGAGACACCATCTGCGCGCAGCTGCCCAGCGCAAGCGGCTAGGGATCGCTGTTCTCCCAGGAAAGGAAGGCCAGGAGCAAGTGGAAATGGTCTTGGTTCTCCCAGCTGACACAGGTGCCAACTGCTTATGACTACCTCTATCGCCATGAAAAGGCATAAGAATTTGATACAGACCAGACTAAACCAGACATCCTCCCCTGAGAGGGAATCTGAGGAGATAGACTTAACCAATCTTCCTGAAAAAGAATTCAAAATGAAGGTCATAACCATGCTGATGGACTTGCAGAGAAATATGCAAGAGCTAAGGAGGGAAAATAAAGAAATAAAACAATCTCTGAAAAGCCTTAAAGCAGAATGGATGAGATGAAAGAAGCCACTAATGGAATAGAAACCAGAGAACAGGAACGCAGAGAAGCTGACACAGAGAGAGATAAAAGGATCTCCAGGAATGAAACAATATGAAGAGAACTGTGTGACCAATTGAAATGGAACAATACCCACATTATAAGGGTACCAGAAGAAGAAGAAAGAGAAAAAGGGATAGAAAGTGTCCTTGAAGAAATAATTCCTGAAAACTTCCCCAAACTGGGGGAGGAAATAGCTTCTCAGACCACGGAAGCACACAGAACTTCCAACACAAGGGACCCAAGGAAGACAACACCAAGACACATAATAATTAAAATGGCATAGATCAAGGACAAGGACAGAGTATTAAAGGCAGCCAGAGAGAGAAAAAAGCTCACCTACAAAGGAAAACCCATCAGGTTATCATCAGACTTCTCAACAGAAACCCTATAGTCCAGAAGAGAATGGGATGATATATTTAATGCAATAAAACAGAAGGGCCTTGAACCAAGGACACTGTATCCAGCATGATTATCATTTAAATATAAAGGAGGGATTAAACAATTCCCAGAGAAGCAAAAGTTAAGGGAACTTGCCTCCCACAAACCATCTCTACAGGGTATGTTAGAGGGTCTGCTCTAGATGGAAGCACTCCTAAGGCTAAACAGATGTCACCAGAGAAAATAAAATCACAGCAAAGAAAGCAGAACAATCAAATACTAACTAAAGGCAAAAAATAATATCAATTACCCAGAAAAGCAGTCAAAGGAAACACAAAAGAGCACAAAAACAAAAAACAAAAACAAAAAACAAAAAAAACCCACCTAATATACAAAGAATGGAGGAAGAGGAATAAGAAGGGAGAGAAATAAAGAACCATCAGACTGTGTTTATAATAGCTCAATAAGTGACTTAAGTTAGACAGTTAGATAGTAAAGAAGCTAACCTTGAACATTTGGTAACCATGAACCTAAAGGCTGCAATGGCATAAGTACATATCTTTCAATAATCACCCTAAATGAAAATGAACTGAATGCACCAATCAAAAGACACAAAGTAATAGAATGGATAAAAAAGCAAGACCCATCTATATGCTGCTTACAAGAGACTCACCTCAAACCCAAAGACATGCACAGACTGGAAGTCAAGGGATGGAAAAAGATATTTCATGCAAACAACAAGAAAGGAAAGCAGGTGTTGCAGTGCTAGTGTCAGAGTAAACTTCAAAACAAAGAAGGTCACAAGAGATAAAGAAGGATATTATATAATGATAAAGGTGTCAACTCAACAAGAGGATATGACCATTATAAATATATATGCACCCAACACAGGAGCACCAACAAATGTGAAATAAATACTAAGAGAATTAAAGGAGGAGATAGAATGCAATGCATTTGTTTCGGGAGACTTCAGCACACCACTCACTCCAGAGAACAGATTCACCGGACAGAAGATAAGTGAGGACACAGAGGCACTCAACAATACACTAGAACAGATGGACCTAATAGACATCTATAGAACTCTATAACCAAAGGTAACAGGATGCACATTCTTCTCAAGTGCACATGGAACATTCTCCAGAATAGACCACATATAGGGCCACAAAAAGAGCCTCACTAAATTAAAAAAGATTAAAATTCTACCAACAAACTTCTCAGACCACAAAGGTATAAAACTAGAAATAAATTATAAAAGAAAGCAAAAAGGCTCACAAACACATGGAGGCTTAACAATATGCTCCTAAATAATCAATGGATCAATGACCAAATCAAAATAGACATCAAGCAAAGTGTGGAAACAAATGACAACAACACAAAGCCCCAACTTCTACGGGAAGCAGTGAAAGCAGTTTTAAGAGGAAAGTGTATAGCAATCCAGGCATATTTAAAGAAGGAAGAAAAATCCCAAATGAATAATCTAACATCATAATTATTGAAATTGGAAAAAGAAGAACAAATGAGGCCTGAAGTCAGCAGAAGGAGGGGCATAATAAAGATCATAGAAGAAATAAATAAAATTGAGAAGAATAAAACAACAGCAAAAATCAAAGAAACTAAGAGCGGGTTCTCTGAGAAAATAAACAAAATAGATAAGACCTTAGCCAGACTTAAAAAAAGAAAAAGAGAATCAACACACATCAAAAGAATCAGAAATGAGAAAGTAAAAATCATGATGGACCCCATAGAAATACAAAGAATTATTAGAGAATACTACAAAAAACTATATGCTAATAAGCTGGAAAACCTAGAAGAAATGGACAACTTCCTAGAAAAATACAACCTTCCAAGACTGACCAAGGAAGAAACACAAAATCTAAACAGACCAATTACCAGCAAAGAAATTAAATTGGTAATCAAAAAGCTACCCAAGAACAAAACCCCTGGGCCAGATGGATTTACCACGAGTTTCATCAGACATACAGAGAAGACATAATACCCATTCTCCTTAAAGTTTTCCAAAAAATAGAAGGAATACTTCCAGACTCATTCTATGAAGCAAGCATCACCCTAATACCAAAACCAGGCAAAGACCCCACCAAAAAAGAAAATTACAGACCAATATCCCTGATGAACATAGATGCAAAAATACTCAACAAAATATTAGCAAACCGAATTCAAAAGTACATCAAGAGGATCATACACCATGATCAAGTGGGATTCATGTCAGGGAAGCAAGGACGGTACAACATTCGAAAATCCATCAACATCATCCACCACATCAACAAAAAGAAGGACAAAAATCACAGACAGTTCTCCAAAGAAGAAATTCAGATGGCCAACAGACACATGAAAAGATGCACCACATCGCTAGTCATCAGAGAAATGCAAATTGAAACACAATGAGATATCACCTCACACCAGTAAGGATCGCAACCATCCAAAAGACAAACAACAACAAATGTTGGCGAGGTTGTGGAGAAATGGGAACCCTCCTCCACTGCTGGTGGGAATGTAAATTAGTTCAACCATTGTGGAAAGCAGTATGGAGGTACATCAAAAAGCTCCAAATAGAAATACCATTTGACCCAGGAATACCACTTCTAGGAATTTACCCTAAGAATGCAGCAGCCCAATTTGAAAAAGACAGATGCACCCCTATGTTTATCACAGCACTATTTACAACAGCCAAGAAATGGAAGCAACCTAAGAGTCCATCAGTAGATGAGTGGATAAATAAGATGTGGTACATATACACAATGTAATATTATTCTGCCATAAGAAGAAAACAAGTCCTACCATTTACAACAACATGGATAGAGCTAGAGGGTATTATGCTCAGTGAAATAAGCCAGGCGGAGAAAGACAAGTAACAAATGATTTCACTCATATGTGGAATATAAGAACAGGAAAACTGAATGAACAAAACAGGAGCAGAATCACAGAACCCAAGAAAGGACTAACAGTTACCAAAGGGAAAGGGACTGGGGGGCATGGGTGGAAGGGAGGGAGCAGGGGGGTGAAAAAGAAAGGGGGCCTTATGATTAGCATGTATAGTGTGGGGGGTGGCACGGGAAAGGCTGTGCAACACAGAGAAGACATAGTGATTTTATGGCATCTTACTACGCTTATGGACAGTGACTAATGGGGTATGTGGGGGGGGACTTGGTGAAAGGGGGAGTCTAGTAAACATTATGTTCCTCATGTAATTGTAGATTAATGATACTAAAATAAAAAATAAAAAAGAATAAAATTTATTAGTTTTCACACACACACACACACACACACATATTCTTGTAATGACCACCACCACAATCAAAATATTGAAAATTTCTATCACTTCCCAAAATTTCAATTTGTTATTATTTAGCTGTAAGCCTTATTTATATAACCTGGATTTAGGCCTTTTGTTAAGTATATGTTTTGCAATTTTATCCTAGTCTGTGGCTTGCCTCCTCCCTTTTTTTCCTTAATGAAATTCAATTTATCAGATTTTTCTCTTATGGTGAAGGTTTTTAGTGTTCTAAGAAATTTTGCCTGCTCTAAGTTTTTAGAATTCTGACTTTTCTCTGATATTTTCTTCTACCGGTTTTATAGTTGTAGCTTTTGCATTTAACTATGTGATCCATTTTGAGATAATTTTTGTGTATGGCATAAGGTAAAGGTTGAAGTTGTCCTTGATAACCCATTGTCCCATTACTATTTGTTTTAAAAAAAGACTATTCTTTCTCCATTGCATTACTTTTGTATCTCTGTACAAAATCAAGTGACAGCACATATAAGATCTATTTCAAAATGCTCTACTTCATCTATTGACCCTATGTTTATCTTTTTTCCTATTTATTTATTTATTTATTTATTTATTTATTTATTTATTTATTTATTTATTTATGGTATCACTGTTACACAGTCTTATGGTCAGGTTTCACATGAGCAACATTGTGGTTACTACATTTCCCCAATTATTAAGTCCCCACCACATACCCCATTACAGTCACAGTCCATCAGCCCTATATGTCTATCTTTATACAAATACATCTTGAATACTGTATTGTTTTTGAAATCAGGCAGTGTTAGCCTTTCGACTTTGTTCTTTTTCAAAATTATTTTGTTAATTCTAGGTCCTCCACATTTCCATAAATATTTTAGAGTTAATTTGTCAATTTCTAAAAAGAAACTATTGAAATTTTGATTGGGATTGCAGCAACTCCATAGAATAGTGTAGAAGAACTATCACCTTAAAAATATTGAGTGTTCAGTGAAATAAGCCAAGCAGAGAAAGACAAGTACGAAATGATTTCACTCATTTGTGGAGTGTAACAACAAAGCAAAACTGAAGGAACAAAACAGCAGCAGACTCACAGATTCCAAAAAGGGACTAGCAGTTACCAAAGGGAAGGGGTTGGAGAGGGTGGATGGGGAGGGAGGGAGAAGTAGATTAAGGGGCATTACAATTAGCCCACATAATGTAGGGGGGGCACGGTGAAGGCACTATAACTCAGAGAAGACAAGTATTGACTCTATAGCATCTTACTATGCTGATGGACAGTGACTGCAATGGGATGTGGGGAGCACTTGATAATATGGGTGAATGTTGTAACCGGAATGTTGCTCATGTGAAACCTTCATAAGATTATAAATCATTGATACCTTAATAAAAAACAAAACATTGAGTGTTCCAATCCATGATTATGATGCATCTCTCCTTTTTAAGGACTACTTCTTTTAGCAACAAATTTGTGGTTTTCAATGTACAGAACAGATCTCACACATTTTGTTAGATTTATCATTAAATACTTCATTTTTTTGGATGGAATCATGAATGACACAATTTTTTAACTTCCATTTTCAAAATGTTCTTTGGTGCTATAAGGTAATACTTTTTTGGTGGAAGGGTACATTAATTTTGTGGCTTGTGGCCTTGTTAATTTCACTTGTTACTTTTTGTAGCTTTGTTGTTGATTATGTTGGTTATTGGGTTCAATAAATTTTATTTTTAACTAGTGGATAGAATGAGTATGTTCATAACAATGCAATACACTACTAAATATTTCAGTGACGAATAAAGACTTTATGTAAATTAAGAATTACATAAATTACAAAATATGTAATTTAATTTTGTTTTGGTTAGAGATAATACTTTTTATTTCAACTCTCTAAGATTTACTGAGAGTTCATTTATGGTCCAGGCTATCTTGGTGAATGTACCATGTATACTTTAACAGAATGTGTATTCTGCTATTTTTGAGTAAAGTGTGTATAACTTTCAATTAGGTCAACTAAGTTAAGAGGATTGCTCACACCTGCTATACCTTTATCTGTCATTTTCTTGTACATTGCTGAGACAAGAATGTGAAATCTCTACCTATGGTCATGGACTTGTCTATTCCTTTGGTCCTGTCAGTTTTTACTGCACATATTTTGAAACTGTTATTAGGGTGCATACATATTTAAAATCATTGAATCTTCATGATGAATTATCCTTTTATTCATTATGAAATGTCTCTCTGTAGTGCTGGTAATATTCTTTATTCTGTATCTTGCTGATATAAATATAGTCATTACAGCTTTCTTACATTTAGCATTTTCCTGGCAAATATTTTTCCATTCAGTCATGTTTAAGTTATCATTGTCATTATATTTAAAGTATGTTTCTTGCAGGCAGCATATAGTTGAGTCTTGCTTTCTGAAATTCATTTTGGCAATTTCTACCCTTTAATCTGTAGACCATTTATAGTTACTGTAATTATCAATATAGTTGGATTTAGCTTTACCATCTTATTTGTTTTTTAAGTATTCCATCCTTTCTTTGTTCTTTTCCCCCCACCTTATTTTTGACACTTTTTCTAGCATTTCATTTTATTTCTTTAAGTGGCTTATTAACTATATTTTAAAATATTTTTCTTTAGTGGTTGTTCTAAGGTTTACAACATGCATCTTTAATGTAACAGACCACCTTCAATTAATATTATACAACTTCATGAATAATGTAGGAACCTTATAACAGTACAATTCTATTCTGTTTTTTCTGCAGACATATATTTTACTTCTACATATGTTCAAAACTCCCCCATTTTTTTTAAAGTTATCTTTTTAAGAAAATTAAAAACATAAGGAAACTTGTATACTTGAAATCAATATAATATTATATATCAACTATACTTTAATTTAAAAAAAAGAAAAATGTCTTTTATATTTAACCACATTTTTTACCACTACCAAGCACCCTTCATTCTTCTGTACAGATCAAAGTTTATCTGGTATTATTTTCCTCTTGCCTAAAGAAATTCCTTTATATTTCTTGTAGTGCAGGTTTGCTGGCACCAAATTCTTTAAGTTTTTGTTTGTCTGAAAAAGTCCTTATTTTGTCTTCAGTTTTGAAAGATTAGTTTCACCTAATACAGAATTCTAAACTGTCTTTCAACCTTTCAGTATTATTAAAATGTTATTCCATTGTTTTTTGGCTTACAATGTTTCTGATGAGAAATCTAAAGAGTCTATGTGTGTTTCCCTGTGTAATGTGTACTTTTTTTACTCTGCTTTGAAATTTTTCTTTTACAACTTATTTTTAGCAATTTTATTATGATATTCCTTGGTGTGGATTTTTTTTGTGTTTACCTTTCATGGGTTCATTGAGCTTCTTGGATCTATAATTTTATAGTTTTCATCAAATATGGAAAATTTTCAGAAATTATTTCTTCAAAAAAAATTTTTTTTGTCTTTGATCTCTTCCCCAATATCCTTTCTCTCATTCTAGGACTCCAACTGCATGTATGTTAGACTGCTTGATTTTGTCCCAGAGGTCACTGATAATTTGTTCCTTTATTCTTCTCTTTTTCTCTCTCAGTGCTTCAGTTTAAATAGTTTCTACTGCTATATCTTCAAGTTCGCTAATTTTTATCTTAGGCAGTTTCTATTCTGTTGTTAATCCTATGCAATAAAATTTTCAGTTCAGGTATTATATTGTTTATCACTAGAAGGATTGTTATTCTATTTTATATATTCTATTCTCTCCTCATTAAGTTCATGTTTTCTTTTAAATACTTGAGCAAAGTCATAATATTAATACTATCTCAAGTCCCTATCTCCTACCTTTATTATCATTCTATGTCTATTTCTTTTAACTAATTTCTCTCCTTAGTATGGATTAGATTTTCCTGCTTGTTTGTATGTATATAGTAACTTCTGATTGGATGCTGGACTCTGTTCTTAGAGGCACTTAGCTGTTAATCAGCTTGTTCTTCTTGAAGGTTGTCTTAAAGCTTGTAAAAGGGCAGTCCTAGAGTAGCCTTCACCCTAGGGCTAGTTTATCTACTCCACTAAGGTGTAACTCTTCTGGGGGTATCTCCTGAGTGTCCCTATGTAGTCACTGAGGTCTCTCTACTATGGCTGGTGGGAACTCGAACTATTCCCTGTTCTCTGTGAGCTCTGAGAATTGTCTGCCTTACAGCTTTCAACTAGCTCTCCTTTTTCCTGGCAGTTGTTCTTTGCCCAGCCTCCTGGAATTTCACCCTGTGCAGGCATAGATTGGTATTCAGTTAAAGACCAGGGGATTCCTATGTACAGCTCTACAGGTTTTTCTCTGCTAGTACTCCGTCTTGCAAAGTTTCATTGCCTTGACCTCCCTAAACTCCACTCTGTTTCTTCAAACTAAATAAAATTCCCAAGTTCTGTTTTAATTTCATCACTCTCCTCTGCACCTAGAAATCGCCTCCAAGCAGAATGTAAGGCTACTATAGGGCTTATCTGTTTCCTTCTTCAGAGTCCTCTACTATATGTTGTCTAATATCTGAAAACAGTTGTTTCATATATTTTATCTAGTCTTCTAATTATTTATACAGGGAAGAAAATCCCCATAGCAGTTACCTCTTCATGGGCAGAGGTAGCAGTCCATCAGCTTGGGATTTTAATAAACTGCCATCAAGATTCACAGCATCAGATCTTAGTGACTGTAAATTTTCTGTTGGGGGCTGTCTCACTTCCATGTGTTCTCCCTCATATTTATTGAATAAATATGTCCAGTGGGTACTTCATCCACCCATCTCTTTCTCTGTTCAGGGTATAGTCTATTTCAAACTATTCATTCCTTTTAAACTCAAACTTTCTTCTACTGCTTTCAGAGCTGTTCTTTCTGCCTGTTTAGTCTTTGCCTGTGTTATTTGTAAAAGACTCTATATGTTGACAAGGGCAACAAATGCTCTGATGCTACTGAGTCTCACCACCATCAGAAGCAACATTATCTGTGACCTTGCCACATAAAGATAAAGCCAGTGAAAATGTCCAAAGACTGTCCGAATCTGTCTGACCTAGGACAGGCTAACAAAGTAATTTAAACAGCATAAGACAACCTTAAGTTACTCAAAGGATGCTTCTGATTCTTCATGTATATGCAATATAAAGAAGGTGCTTACTCAAGGGAAAAGGAGCTAGTATTTGTTGAATGCCTACTAAATACCAGATTTTACACTAGAGGTTGGTAAACTTTTTCTCTGAAGAGCCAAATAGCACATATTCTAGGTTTTGTAAGCCATGTAGTTTTCTTGCAACTCTATATCTCTGCCATTAGTTATAGTATAAAAGCAGCTGTATAGAATAAACAATTGGATGTGACTGTGTTACAATAAAACATTTACAAAAACAGATGGTGAGTGGGATTTGGGCTGACGGATGTAACTGCCAAATACTGCATTATATTATGTGCCATATAGTAGGTAAAACTATAAGAAATTCCTAATATTCAACAATTTTATCCTTAAAAATGGCATTTTCACATAGTTTAACCTATTTGTTAATCCTATTAATCTCCACAATAAATTTTCAAGCCTATTAAATTGTCCTCATTTTGCAGATGAGGAAACTGAAATTCATACACTAAGTAACTGATCCAAATAATAGCAATATTGGGATTCAATGAACTTGGACTGGTCTGCTTGCTTCTTATATACTCTATGTCACACACACACAGACATAAATGAGCATTGGTACAAATCAGCTCAATGTAGCCCTCCCACCCCTACTCCTAAATTATTACAGAATAACCTGTTATTCCTCTGTCACTAAAGAAATTTTGAATTACGGTAATTTAATTTTTTTAAGTTAATTTTAAAGAAAATAAACCTGATTCTCAGTTTATTAAGTTACTATGATCATACAAATGAATCATTTAGTTGTTTATTGTCATAGATGTCAACTTAGTGGAACTCTAAATAATTCCAATGAGTGAATGTATAAAACACTATGATCCTGCAGAGCATACGAAGATGTGAAATACAGTTCAGTTCCTACTCTCAATTTTTAAAATTTACAAAAGGGAGGTGCACAGACTAATTAAAATGTAATCAAATGTCCCTTTCCCTAGGAAGCCATTTTTCACCACCCTACCTGTTAGAGAAACTGGTTGCTCTTTCTTCTATGATCTCATTACATTTATATAAACTTCTGTTCTCATTGTTTATATATGTCCCATACAATACTTTGCCATCCCTGAGAAACAGGACCATATCCTTGCAACTTTAAGGGACAGCATAGTTAGTTACTTGCCTATGAGTTGGTCCACAGATGTCAAATGAATGGATAGATGGATGATGAACAGTAATAGACAAAGGTTAACCACATGTTAGATATTATCTAGTACTGACTACTTCAATCTTCAAAATAAATCTAGGAGTAACTATATTTGTAACTACTGACTCAGTCTTCACAGTAACTCTGGGAATTATTATCTGTGTTCTACAAGTATTGAGACTGAGATTCAGAGAGGTAAATTAATAGTTGTTCAAGGTTGTCTGCAGGAGCCAGGTGGAAGGAACGAAGGAAGGAAAGAACATGATAGGGAAAAGTGAAAATAACTTAAATAAAATACTAGGAATATAAACTAATTTCTAAAAGATTTGGAGAAGGTGGTATGGGAAGAGGGATATAAGCAGTTTCGTAAAGAAAGGTCTTAAAGGTGATAACTGCAGTAGGCATTCTACATCGAAGGAATAGTATAATTAAGTGACACAGAGTGGGAGACAGCACCAAGTATATCGGAGGAATAGCAAAGTGAAGATTTAAGCTAAAGCTGAGATATATATGGAATCATATGCAATCATTTATCCAAGAAATATTTATTAAGCATTTACTCTGGGCCTCTATGGGAAAATAAAGAGTTTTGTATGCCAAAATAAAAATCTGTATCTAGATCAGCAATCTGTATCTGGGTTGCAACTGAAGAAAAGTATGCAAGGCTAAATGTGATTCATTCTGCACTTCAGAAATACTAACTTTTCAGCAATGGATGAAATGACCATAGGGGGGCTTATGAGTTTTCTTAATAGGTAACTACAGCATGGTAAGTGTGTGATAATTTCGCAAGTCTGTATTTGGACAGTACTTCTGTTAAGTGGAGGACAAGGAGCCAATGTCAAGCAGCATGTTCCTAATTTGACACCTGCCAAATTATGAATAGGGCAGAAGTTACAGAAGAAAATGAACTCAACTAGAAGAATCAAAGTAGATGATATTCCACATTCACAAATTCTTTTTTATTTAAAAAGAAGAAAGGAAGGAGGGGTGTGTGTTTTTGTTTTATTTTTATTTTATAGAAAAGTCACCATGTATTGGTTCTGCTTAAAAATGATCTTTTTTAATGTGAAAATATCTAATAAGTAGCTTTCAGACTCCTAAAACACATCAAACATCTAAAGACCTCTGATTTTAAAATTCCTAATTTCTAAAATTCTGAGTCAACATTCCTTAGCCAGCGGATATGCAGAAGACCATTAGTAAGCTCAAAAGAAAAAAACAGGGGCATAGCAAAAAGTATTAAAAACTGAGGGATTTTTCTCTTTTGAATAAGCATGATTAAAACCTGTAATTAAAAAAAACATATATTCAAACTGTCTGCATTTATAATCTGTCTATACATAATTCACATTGTTAAAATTATTTCTACTCTCTGGAAACCAAGAGTGTCCTTGTTAAAGTGTAAAATGAGATTTCGCCTACTAGCAACTCCTTATTCTCACAGATGAACTGTCACAGCATGAAAACATTCCCCTACTAGTGAAGCTTCAGATACCTATTTCCCTGGTGAAAAAGTGTAAAAGGAACTGAAAGAGTTATTGAAAATTCATACAGTATCCCATACCCGATTAGAGTACAACTATAAGCAAAGAACATGTTTTAACTCTAAAGGGAAATGGGGCAACAATGTTTTAAGTGATTGTTGACTTCACTGAGAAGCACAGAATATGTCAGAAGACTGTAGTCTTCAGGTTCTCAAGAGATTCAAGATTATAGTGTACAAGAATCTAATTATAAGAACTCTAGTTCTTTGTCCTATTTCCCAAGTCAAAAGGTTAATGAGAAGTACACTGAAGAAAGCATCTGTTACTGCAAAGTATTTCTCATGCAAATAAAAATGGAAACAAAAAGTATTTTAATCTAGTTCTTAATTAACTTTAAAAATTACTTTATTGATGTGTAATTTACATGTCATAAAACTTACTCATTTTTAAGTGTTTACTCAATGATTTTTAGTAAATATACACAGTTGTGCAACCATCATCATCATCTAATTTTAAAACATTTCAACCATCCAATCTATTAACTTCCTGATCTAAGATATTTCCACAAATTCCTGGAAGTCACTGATATCTACAGCTACTATATTTTCAAAGCCAAACAAATTTCTGCAACTGAACAGGCAAAGTGAAACTAAGCTCACTTTTATTGACCTTTATAACCAATCCTCTGCTCTGGCAACGGGAAGAAAATGTTCAGGTGCTTTCTCTGAAAGTTAAATCATTCTAAGTATTAAGTTATGGCACACTGTCTTGGAAAGAAATTAATTATATTTTTGTTGGTAACACATTTCAGGCTGTTTACACAGCTGACATTTCTCAGCTGTACCCAATTCATGCCCTAAGCTGTGAGGACGATTTGTTTTGTGGCAGATGCCTCCACTTGAGTGATTTAAATAAGTATAAAAACACCATGCCTGCAACAATATAGATTACAAGCACCAACCTTATGAATTATTATAATCCCAATGAAAGAAAGGTTTCATGACATTTCTTTGGCAAGGATCTCTTTAGAAGACCACAGTTATAAGCCATTTTTGCCAAACTGAAGCACTGGAGCTAGTGGATCTGCTTATGGCACCAGATAAAAGCAGCCTGGCCCTAAACATCTTTGTTGTATCAAATCATGCAGCTCAAAGCAACATCCTGCCAATGTGGCAACATTTGCTCTGGGGAGGTGTGGGCAGGCATGTTTCACAGGTTCTGGGACAAGGTGCAAATATGAATAATGAGGCAAAAAGAATGAAGCCTCTTAATGGAGATTCCCTCCTGTGTGTGCTGTGACTCAGATATAGCACCAGGTAGTATTAGTCTTGGATATGGTCAGTTTTAGCTGCTTTCCATATTTTCCTACGGTAGTGAAATTGCATTAGAACTCTTTGATAAAAAAATGTTGTAATAATCATTAAAAGGTGGGCCTCATAAAAGACTGTGCCAACTCAGTTTAATGATTCAACATCTAAAATGTATAAGGCCTTATGCTACAGAATTTATTACATTTCACTGAATTTGTCAATCATTCTTGGAACTTACATCTGATAAGCCTATCTCAGTCTGCCTTCTACAAGTGTGGGGTTCAAGAGCAGTTGCTTTTCCAACCCTATAAAGCCCCACAGTTCTGGACTTTATTACCTTATGTTCTTGCCCTTATACCAGACAATTACTTTTGCTTTGAACTTTTTATTGTAGAAATTTTCAAATATATACAAAAGTTAAGAAAATAGTATAATAAACTCAATATATGCATCACCCTATTTCAACAGTAATCAATAGGTGGCTAATTTGCATTTATCTATATACTCTGACTCATGCCTTCAACTGCACAGGTTATTTTGAAGCGAATCTCAGAACCATTTCATTTACTTAAACCAACCAGTTCTTAACTATGATCCTTTTCTGAGTTGTCAATAATAATTATAATACTGACTCTAATTTGAGTGTCTACTGTAAGCCAAGTACTATACAGATATTATTGCTAATCCTCAATACAATGCTACTAGTGAGGAAACTGAAGCTCACAGAATTTAAGTGACATGCTCAGATCTTTATTATTTTCTTTTATAATATATTTATTTCTTATAGCAGGTTATTAGACAATGCTAAGACATTTCTGGTTTCTTCATGTCTCCCCAGATAGATAGAAGGTTATCATTTATGAACATTACTCTCTTATTTTCCTAAAAATAAAGGTAGCATGTTTTCTGTCAAATTTCTTACTCTAACAGGGGAAGAAAAACTGAAACAAAAACCACATCCCTACCTATTTAGTCATGGACAACCAGACAATAATTCTAATGATATACTATAATATCTATGTTAAAATCAATGGTTTATAAATAAATAAAGTGTTCACATACACATTTTTTTTTTCTGGAAGGGTTCACTTAAAAAAAAATTGTGCTACTTAGTGAGTATTTTAAAAGCTTCACAATCCACAAATTATTTTCTAATGGTACAGTGTTTAAACTGTGGAATAATTAGACTCGGGTAACATATACCATAAACAAATTATTTAAAAATGTTTCCATCTTTTAAAAAGAATTCTTTTATATTAAAATATATAAAGATGGTGCTGAGAAAGGAGGAGGTATTATTATCCAGATGGAAAAATATTTACTAAAATACAATGTCTGTAATATTTACAAAAAGGTAATCAAATTCTTAGCCATGATCATTATTTAGATATTGCTAGATGTACAGAAAGCCTCAATTTCTTTTAAAAATAGACTTAGCTTCAGAATTCTTGAAATATCCTCATTTTTTACTTAAAAAATGGGTATCTGTTTAGAACAACCAAGATTATGGATAAAAGTGGCTATATATAATTTCAATTGGTTTTCTTAGATGATAAAATTTACTCTCTTAGAAAAGAATAATCCCTGCAGGGTAGAGATGGGAAAGGTTTCAAAATTTATAGTGGGGAAACCACTGTAAGTAGATATAATAATAGGTAAAAATGACAATCTTTTCTTCCAGTTTTTTTATGGTAGTGAAAATTATAGGTAAATTTAAGAACAGAGTGCTAATAATATTAACTATAAAAAGTAACTTTTTAAAAAAGTGCCAGTCTACAAGGAAATGTAGTATTAAAGTTAAAAATAATTATTAGGTTATATTGAGATATCTGTAATTCAGGAAAAAATTTTGGTCAAATCAAGCAGCATCAAGTTCCTGACAGATAATGTAACCTTACCAACAGACTGCTGATACAGGGGGCTTATGACATTTGTTCTGTAAGTGAATTTGAATTATTACAAATATTCTTATTTTCATATTATCTGACTTACAAAATTCTTTCAATGGAACATACAAAGCATTTGAGCCTGCTTATTACAGCAGCCAATAAGACTGAAAGTGGCAAAAGAGAGAGGATGACATGAACCTGATAACTCAACTGTCACTTACTGAGTCATCTGTGGCAGAAATTGGCCAGCCCTCCCATAGCTGATGGCGAACAGGGATGCTTGTAAGGTCATACACATTTCTCTTTACCTATACAAAAGAAAGAGCATAATTAAAATAGGGTTTCCACATGACTTATAATAGTTGCCAGTCAGTTTATGTGATATACACTATATTTCCTCTGTTTTCTTCTATATTCAAGACAAGAACTTGAAACTAGAAACACACAAGTCAGAAAAACTTTGTAAAAAAAATCTAAGTCAAATCTGAAAGCAGATTCTCAATGAAGGCTAGACGAAATAGTTCAAGAAACAGCGTCCATTAATTGTTTTTATATTCTTGGATGGTTTCAAGTTTCTTTTCAGTCAAGAAACTTCAGGTACATGATTCACCTAGGATGGACTATAATTATAAATTTTTATAATCTATTTAATTTTTAAAATGACTCAAGATTCAGACAAAAGATATTTCAGGATTCCACGTAGGGGAGAGATGGGTGATAGTCTTTTTGGGGAGAGGGCAGGAGGAAAAATCTGAAGTTTTCTGTTTGATATAAGTTTCAAAGATATAAAAACTTATTAATAAAAGCAGCATAAGTTATTTCTTTGAAATTATCCTAAATCAAAAACTATTTCAACAAAGTGGTTATTAACTGAGAGCCATATATTTAAATACTATTTAGGCCCTTCCTGAAAATACAGTAATGATACTTTTCATTTTAAGTACTATTAAAGATGAAAAACTAATTTTTCTCAACATGTAACATTATGTCTTTCAGTTTAAGAGAAGAGTAGGTAATTTTATCAGAATAAAATATTTGAAGTTTAAATTTTATGTTGTCTAGTAATTAAGAAGTATGTCTTTCTTCATTTTTCTAAATAGGTTATAAAAATTCTATTTCATCCCATATTTACAAATTAAATAAATGGACGAATTTGTGAGAATGGAGAAATTATACATCTTAACTAATTCTTCAGGTTAGTTACAGTATTACCCTACTGTATTAATGAATTGAAATGTTGCATATAATCTGTTCTATAATACAACTTCAATATAGAAAATAAGCAGCAGTCATTCATGTTTTAAAAATGCAGCAGTCTAAAAGTACCATGTTGTCCAGTTACAGCATTCAGTATCACATTACTATTTATTATACCTAAGCACATCTAAGTTACCCTTCCAGTGAAATGGAGATATATAGTCACTGGGGAAAGGAAAAAAACAAAACAAAACAAAACATGGAACTCAATCTATTTTTATCTCTAATGTACACCTGTGAAAAAAAGAATTAGTAAATGAGAACAGAGGAGCTTGGGGGCATGGCTTGATCCTCACTCAGTTCAAACAAACCAGCTTTTCTTTAGAGGTTCTTAGCAATGGCCAGTCTACCATGCAATATTTTGTTTATGGTCAGTCACATCAAGTTTGGAAATTTTCATTAGTCATTATCAATCCAGCGACTTAACCAAATGCAACTAGGTTAACCTCTGGCCACTTGCACTAGCTAAGGCTATTTATTCATGCTTAAACATTTACATTAATAAAAGAAAAGGAAAGAACAGTAGAACAGAGTATGAGGAGACTTCAGGCCTCAAGACAAAAAAAGTTCCTTTCTTAAATTTATTTTTGAATTATGTTGTCTAGATACACCAAACTCCATCAGGTATTTTGTGTGTGTGTGTGTGGCGGGGGAGGCGGGGTGCGGGGAAGAAAAGCAGGACAAATATTTACATCTATTGGAAAGGTGGAAAGGCTACCCCAGCTTTGGAGAATATACACAAATACTATGAGTTGAGTATATAAACTAATAATTTCAGAGTGGAATTCTTTAAATTCCACCTTAATTCCAAAACACAACAATAGGGTATTATGAAATAAACAGTATTTTTCTTCTTCCATTAACTCATCTGTAACTGCACTGAATTGAATAGCATTCCTTTGCTATTCTAAGCCTGAAAAGCATGTTCTGGCTATAGTGTTATGTTGGTATAAAGCACAACGCCAGACTGATGTGCTGCACAAAAGTGATCAAAGTTAGAGTAATGTTAGCCATTGCACAAGTATTTGGCTTCATTGTTCTCCCAGAATGACATCTGTTAAGCAACCTGTCATAGAATAAACTGGTTAATGCAGACAGAACCTGACTAGGAGGGTACAATGTAAAGCATATTAGGCTAATATCTGACTGTTCTAACAGAAAAGCTAAATCACAGAATTTCTGAGATTAAGCTAAAAGAATCTTGTGTTAAACCACAATCACTAAACAAAAACTTAAGTGAAAGCAAACTACTTTTTCAAAAATAATTCCATGATTTCCAATGTTGCAACCATAGGCAGATTTCCCCTTATATGGAAGAAAGACAAGTGATAAAATTAGCAAAAGTACAAAATGAGTGATGGTTTTATTAGAGGAGATATAAAAACTCTACTATATTGATGGTTTTATTTAATCAAATTTAACTCACAATCTTGTATGGAAGGAAAAATCCGAAATATATACAAAGCAAAAATAAAAATGGTACTTTAAAAAAATTAGTATTCTAGGAAACTAGAATGACAAATACAGCTGTGTATAAAATGACACAGATGAATTTAAGGTCATCATGAGTCAAATGACACAGAGATCTCTCAGGGAGGGAAGAAGGATGGAGGAATGGAGGAGGAAGAGAGGAAGAACAAAAGAGAAGGGGAGCAAAGGAGACAAGAGAGAAAACTGCAAGAGTGATTGATCTGAGAGAGACAGAAAGAACACACACACACAGAGTGGGTTGTTATGGTTGGTATGACCAACTGCTATTATTCTGTTACTTCTGATAGAGTTTCATCTTTAGAGATTTGTGTTAAATTCCACTTAGGGATAAGTGGCACTTCACAGGTAACACTTCCTAAGGGCCTTTTTGTCTTACACATTTTCTTTGAACAGCATTGGCTCAAGATCATGCCGAATCTCCATAATCTTTTCAATTCTTGTTATGTATTAAGCTCTAAATCTATGAGATTTCAGACTGCTAAACTATGCAAATATTTCAGTTAGTTCTGAAGAAACTTAATGTTTTGATTAGTAGCTGAACATCAAAATTATGCTATAAATTATACTGTATTTTGGATCAATGTTCTAGATTGACAGATTTTCCAGTTTGTTCTAAAAAGACAGTTTCATTTCTTCCCCATTACTTTAGATGAGATAATTGTTTGTGAAAAAGTAAATATCAGATTAACTTGAAATAGTGTAGAATACAGTACTGATTTGTTTCTTTATTATTTGCTTTTCATTGTAATAAACATTTACTTACACACTTTAATTAAATGTGAAAAGCTAAGCAATGATCTTCCCTTCAAACTTTATTCCTCATTATAGAAATTTTCAGTGACAAACACAGCACTGGGGAAAAGATCATTCTATCATGACCTGTTCAATATAAAATTATTTAAGATACTCATTTCCCACAAAACTCTTTCTTGAGTTCCATATATTTTCAAATGGTTTTATTTTTTAGTTAAATTTTATCAGAATTTCTTAGAAAAAATTCTTACAAAGTTATGCTGTTAAAGGCTAAATTCTGAGGCTCAGATTAGCCTCAAATGAGTTGTTTGCAGCTATTCAAATTGAAAAATATAAAACTTAGTAGATAACTTTGTCAGGTATAATAAAATCATTCCTTATGAGCTAAATTTGGTCAAACTAGTGGAAAACATTTCAGGGAATTTTAAATGTCTTGTAGGTATTATCAAGTGAAAGCAGATTCTGACATTAGGGAAGCCACAAAATTTCAGGTATTATGGCATAGCAAGCGGCAGAGAACTAGATTTCTAGTCCCAATTCTGCCTGGCTGTTAATGTGGGTAAGCTGGTAGAACCTCTGTGAGATTTACTTTATTCACTATTAGAAGAGGATAAAACAAGACCACTTCTGATTTCCAAAGCCCTAAAATCCTATTATTTTATGAAGATATTAGGGTTAATCCTACGTACAGGAAAAGAGGAGCTAAATATATTTAAGACAAGCAAGTAGTAAAGGAAAGTTTAATAAAACTATTAAGGCTTGAAAATGGAAAAAAATAGTAAATAGTTAATAAAACATATGAAAAAGGAAAACTGCATACAATTCCCAGTAAGAAATATAGATATACTAAAACTTACAGGTGAATTTTTTTTCTTAGATGAAGAAAAGCCTTAGGTTTTTTTAAAGTCTGGATTTAAAAAAAAGACTAAGTAATATTTTCCCCTCATGAGATCTCATTGAAAAATAAAGCCTGTCACATTGGTTTCCACAATAACTATTCCATCAACTAAATCAGTGAGGATATGGTTTTGCCAGAATACTACTAGCTAAGTGATATAGTTGTAAAGTTCTATTAATTTGTTGCAATATCTTTAACATTTTAGAATTTGGCCCATGATTTGTCACATATCAAACATTTTAATATAGCAAAAAACAGAAACAAAATAGCTAAGAACTGCTATCAGTTTGTTAGCACTCCAATTTCTTGATTTTCTGAACTAAGAATACGATGGCAAATTACAACCCTTACAAAAAAGTACTCTGAAACTACAGACATCTATTTCATTATTTTACCAATCTTAGAAGAAAAAGGCCTTTGGTTATACCAGAACCTGAGCTTGCCCAAATTTTAACTATATCAAACTTTGAATTCCAAGCACTTCACACTATCAAATGATGCTCTGGTTAAAGAGTTTGTTAAATAATAACTGCATTGAACAAATAAGTATTTGTGTGTCTGTGTTTAAATCAAAATAAGGCATACAGACTAGGCTCAGTTCCAGTTTCCTAGCAATCACTGGGGCTCTGAAAGGCTTATAGTTAAAAAACCAATCACTTCTGATTCAGACTGAATTTTGAACACATACTTCATGTCTAAGGGGGATTTCTTCTTTTTGAACATGTTGTACACTCATTGAAGTTGTACATGGATTTGTTTTACTAAGATGCAAGTTAAAATCCTCCTAAAAATCCTTCCTGAACAAAAACACTTGAAACCGGATGGTGCAAGGGGAATGAGAAGGTGGCATCAGTAATCAAATGTTAATTAGCAAGCTCTTTTCCCCTTCCCTCAGGGCTGGCCTGTGTTGGAGAATTCAAATCAGAAATCAATGCTCCAAGTGTTTAACTATTACTTCTTCTCATTAACCATTTAAAAGACTCAGCAATTCTCTCCTCATAAGAACAGTAACTAGAGAGATTTCTTTTTCTGAAATACCATCTTTCCAGAAAACAATGAAGATGTTGTCTGAAGAAAACTACAAAATTCAGGTTGTTCTCAATTGGGCTTTGAACTGACTGTATTCTGCTCTTTACAACATTTAACTGAATTCATCATTTCAGCAACTATAAATTTTGCTTTGTATACCATACTTAAAAAACTTACTACACCTGATATTCATCTGTAACAAAATCTGACAACTAGCATCTTAAGAGGTTACTGGGAATTATGACAAAAAAGCTAATCAAATATGGAAACTAGTTTCAATGTGTATGTTTGGAATTTAGCCATCCTGAAGAAACTACCAAGGATAAGATCTAACACCTTCATTAGAAGCATGGTTGTATTCATAATTTCCTATTTGAAAAGTCTGGTGTGGTGAAAATGATATAAGAATTGCAAGGTTAGATCACATTTAAAGTGACTGAACAATGATCATAAACTTATTAAAATGAATTAATATCTTTAAAGGTTAAACCTGATTTTAAAAAAGAATTCCTAAGGTGCTAAGAAAATACTTAGATGAGTAACGCTGAGTATATTTCACAAATAGAAAAGATACTAAATTTTAAGAATTTTCTGGGGGAAAAAAATGTTTAGAGAAATTGTGAAGTTGCACAAGTCAAAATCATAGAATGTAGTTCTTAAAGTGTGGTACCTAAACAAGCAGTATTATAACTTGGAAACTACTAGAAATGAAAATTTGGGGGACCCACCCAGACCTAATATATTGGAAACTCTGGGGTCCAGCAATCTGTTTTAACAAGGCCTCTAGGTAATCCTTGCCCAGCTGAAATTTAAGAAGCACTGATTTGGGATATGTAAATTTTATAGATTCTCCTAAATAGCCAGCCAGACCTCTTTGTTTACTGATTCTAAAGTTCTTTCAACTCTTTGCCTAAGGTGGCCATTATTTTTTAGAATGTATATGATTAATAATGATTTCTTACAGAAATTCTAGAAAGGCTTTAATTTTGTTTGAATGATAAAGTGATTGTTCTTAGTCTAAGAAATTAATGAGTGATGGCACTACCTCTTCACTACAGACTTCACAGCACTGAAAAAACTGATAATAATTGATAAATAATCATCATTCAAAATCTGTTAATATTTAGGGGTTTTTTTTTTGGCCTTAAGCTTACATGTGAATGCTTTATGGCTATAATATATATTTGGACATGGCTTTAAAACTGAAAATCCAAAATAAATTATCTATTGGTCACACCAAGTAAACCTGGAAGATACCTATACACATCAATTGAACTGAAGAAATGTCTCTACATACCAGAGAACTATGTTTGAAGCAAATGAAAGACTAAACTGTTTGTTGTTTGTTTTCTTTCATAGGCTAGCTGAAACAAAACCAAAAGGAAAAACAGTAACAGGTTAATCTCATAAAAGCCAGTCAAGATCTTGTCCCAGAGGGCAATATTTATTTCCTCTCTATACTTTATGGAAGCCATGAGAGAGCAAAGCTTTCCTAAGTATTTAATGACATAATAGCTACAAATGTTTTTTACTGCCTGCAATGAATAAAACATCAGTCACTCAATAGGTGCTCTTAAAATTTCCCCTTTTAAAATCAAGTAAACTAATCAATTTCTAATTCCTCCTATAAAGGAAACATCAATTAAATCAAAAGTCAATCCTCTAAATAACTGGATCAATTATAAGAATATGTTTAGGTGTTAACCTAAAGCTATTTTATAAAAGTTCAATTTTATATACTACTTCAAAGATTGGTCACATAAACCAAGAAATTCTTATATACCAGAAATACTTTGATTTTTAAGTCTGAATTTAGGAGACAAACAATTTGATATGATGCCAGAAGCAGTGTACAAATAATCTTTAGGACATAATCAAACATGTAAACCAAATATTTAGCTACAAGGATATTCACTGCAGCCTTATTTATCATCATACACACATAAAACTGGCACAATCTTAATATCCAATAATAGAATAGTTAAATAACTAAGTGAAGCATCATGCATCCATTAAAATGATGATACAAAACCAGTGTCAGCAAAGTACAGCCCAGAGGCCAAATCCATTCTGCTGTCTGTTTTTGTAAATAAAGTTGTACTGGAAATCACCACTTCCATTTGTTTATACACTGTGGCTGCTTTTACCATGATGGCAGAATTGAATAGATGCAGCAGAGACTGTGAAGCCTAAAATGGCCTGTGAAGCCTAAAAATATTATCTGGCCCTTTACAGAAAAAGTTTGCTGATCCCTATGTAGAAGAATATTTACTAATATTAAAAGTTGCTATATGTCAAAGAAAAACAAGGTTGCAAAATTATATACATTTCTACTTGTTACATATACACATATATGTATATGTACATATGTATGTATACTGCATGTATGCACATAAAAAAGATATACAACAAATGTTAAAATTTGTTCCTCGTACCATTGGATTACGACTCATTTTATTTTCTTCTGTATATCTTTTTAAAGTTTCTGGATTTCTGAAATAAATCAAATATTTTTGTTTTGATTCAAAGTAAAGACATGCACTTAAGAGTCAGAACAACCTGGTTTCCATTTCAGCTAATTATCTGAGTGACCCTGAGCAAAGAAAAGGGGAATGAAAGAGAATGGGAATTGAACACTTACTGAACATCTTCTATAGACCAAGAACTTGGCTTTATGTTAACATATCATCCTCACAATGATTTTTTATATGTATTATTATCTTCATTTTACACAAATTTGGAAACTGAGGGCTCAGAGACAATAAGTAATTTGCCTAAGGTTACTCCAGCGAGTAAATGGTGAGATTAAAACCGAATGTAGTTTTATGAGACTGAAGTCTAGGCTCTTCCATGACTATAACATATCTTCCTTAGCCTGAATTTCCTCTTCTGTAAAATATGGGGTGTGATAACTTATCTTTAAAATGCTTTTCTGCCTGACACTTTTATAACTGTAACATGTAAAAATTTTTCATGAGATCATTTATACTTACTCTGAATGGCGGGCAGTAAGTGGTAATAAGAGTGATCAACTACAGGCAAAACCTCTGTCATGAGAGCAAGTGAGCCTTTTCACACCTGTTGTGCTGCAACAGGGAACGGACAGCAGTTACAAGACTGTCAGTTTTGCACTTTTAAGTGCTGTAGAGAAAAGACAACTGCCAGATCAAGTAACAACTTATTGTGTCAACAACTGAATGCTGCCTTCTCAGTAAGAGGGCAGTTCCTGGTGTCACACACAGCTGGGAAAGAAACAGCAAGATAAAAATCTTTCAAGGAAAATAAATCATGGTGAAAGGAGAAAAACAATTAAATGGTAAATAAACTGTATAATGTGAGGGTTAGCAAAGGCTCTTTTGAGTCTCCACCCTAGAGTAATATAATTTTGTCTGGAATAAAAGAATATGAAGACATTCACACTATGGGCCTGCTTCTTCTACTTGCCAATATACAGTAGAGCAATTATGCTCTACCTTGTTATTCCAGTTTTTCTTCTCTTAATAGTTGGGCTCTCTTGCCAACCCATCTTCTATGCTTTTGGACAAATAAAACTCTGATCAGGTATTTGTTTTATCTGCAACCTCTCTGTAAGTTCTGAAATAAAATTACATCTCTAAGGAAGATGTGTGGCAATGCCATTAATCTACTCTACCAATTTGTTTTTTATAGAACTGTATTTTCTTTTAAATTTCACATACACACACAAATTAAACTACTACTTGCCCAAATGTCATCAGTTATTTAGTGTGTAAATCAGGATGATAATGCAGATTTTTAAAATTCTTAATCCATTTCTTCTTTCTTCTTCAAATTATTTTTTCTTCAAGACCATTGCTTCTTTATCAAACTTCATATTTTTAAAAATGCTGACAATCTTACTGTTTTTGGCAAAGACTCATCTTTACACTTTGATAAAAGACTATCTTTTCCTACTCTGGTAGCACCACACTGAGGCTCAGATATGATGTTTATGTTTGCTTTGCTACTTTCTTTTGCCCATCTGAGCCTTTGCCCTTCTCTGAGAAGCTGAAAAAAAGTGGTGGGAACCATCAGTAATGGAACCTCAGTCTATAATCAGGTCTCTTAAAATTTTATCTTTTCTTGTTAACAAAAAAATGCAAAAAACAAAGACAACAAAGGGACTTAGTGTTGGGGTCTGCCATGAATACTAAAGTGGCCTGGGGGTGTGGCTCATCAAGTGAAAATAAACCATTCAAGTCACCCACATCAAGGAGAAAGTTTTGGAACAACTAGGCCAGTGTTTGCATTTGGGGCCCTGGAGTCAGGAGAGTTACATTTTCCTTCACTCTACTTAACCAAGACAGCAGAGACAACCTATTTAACCTCTCCTTTAGGAAATATTAAATAATCTCTTCCAAAGAACAGCCCTGAGAGATATTTATGAGTGTGTCCAGTCAGGTTTTTTATTCTAACTTGCTACTTTTCAAGATTTCAAGCAGTACTCTGAGAGATGTGTGGGTGGGAGGGTAGAGAGGGGTTATCTTAAGGAAAAAAAAGCAACCTTGGCTAAGAGCAAAGTTATAATAAGAGGGTAAGCACCAAAATTACATACCTAGTTAATTTTAGGTGAATAAGGTACAGTTGGAAACTGGTTCTGACAATTTAAAGCTTATCAAAATGAATTGACACTATGAACAAAAGTCTAATATTGCACACCAAATCCTAACTAAGGACTGATGCTGCCAAAACTCAGAAGCTCCATACAAATGGCTTTTAATTACAGCAGTTAAAATCCCACCTCAAGGATTTCACTGTTAGAGTTGGCTCTTAATTGTAAATATAGCTACTTTATAAAGAAAATAACAGGAGTACCTTACCATCCCCACTTAATATATTATTAAGACCAGAAAATTAAAAAAAAAAAGATTCATTAAATAAGCAGGCATTCTAAATAAACTGCCTGAAGTCTTATGTTAAAAAAATTACTCCTATTTATTCATTAACAAAGCTATTCCTTAGCTCATCTCTGCCATAACCTACTCTATTCAAAACCATATGGGAAAGAACATTAAAAAACCTCCACAAACCATGGACTTCTGGTATTAGTGCTACACACAGCATACCCCTATTCATTATTCTACCTCCCTTGTTTAATCTATCATTAAGATTCAGTGACCCTACACTAAATTTAAAGCAGATCCTTCCTTCCTCCCATTCCTAAATTCACATACTTTTCTAGTTGGGGATGCCCTCAAGTATTAACAACTCTACGGGGTTTCTCTAATCTCAGCTCTGAGCTATGTCATGCTATAGAACCAAGAAATTGCTGTTTTACATCTCTAACTATGGAGGCTTCCATAAAAAAGGACCATATAATTTACTTAATAAGATAAAGGGGGAAAAAAATCACCATTTAATAAGGTTTTTTTTCATTGTATATGATAAAAGGGGTACATGGAGATACTGTCATATACTGTGTTGTCTTAAAAGTAAATAATACCTAGAGGCATTACTTCAACTGTATTCACACAATTTAGAATATGAAAACAATGGTGAAAACATCAGATGTTGAGTATCTTAATAAATGGAAAAACAAAGAAAAAAACATGTTGACTTAATATACAGTTGATAAAGCAATCATTTGGGTAGAAGAAATTTCAAGAAGTTAGTGATCTAGTACATATTAAACTTCATTTCAAATTATAAACAAAAAAAATTTAATGTACAACGTGGCAAAATAAAGGCTCAAGGAATTGTGTATGTGATGGTTTACTAGTGCTAACAGCTTTCTGTGATGACAGAAATGTTCTATATCTGTGCTCTCCTATAGGGTGGCCACTAGCCCCATGTGGCTACTGAGCACTTAAAATATACCTAGTTTGACTAAGTAACATAATTTTTAGCTTTATTTAATTCTAATTAATTTAAATTTAAGTAGCTATTCTAATAGCCATGTACTAAGATTACTTAAGGAAGTAGGGAATATAGAGCAACATGAAAACATACCATTGATAAAACTATGTATTTACATGCTTCATCTCATTCTTTTTCTTTATAGTCCTTAGGACATAATGGTAAAAATATTGTGCTAACTTTTTACTTATATTTTCATTGGAATAATGGATTTTTAAGTAGCTTATAAGGATCAGTAGGAACTATATGCTGTTAAGTACCCCAATATTGAATGAATAGTGGTAGAATAGATGTAAATCTATCTTAGTTAAAAAAAAAGCAATAACGGATTATATTATAATCATTAAATATGCAAGATAATCAAAACTTGCTTAAATATTTAAGTTTGCCTTACATAGCTACCACATTATATGAATCTAATAATTCATCAGTTCATTCTCATTCATTCACAAAATGATTACCTAGAAACGATTACAATGACTTCAATGTAACTAAAATAATGTTGACTGTCTACCTGGCCATTTTTTGAGAGAGTGATGATTCAAAATTAACTCCTACTTTTTGGGCCAAGTTCCCTGAGGTATTCATAAGAGCAACCTAGAAAGAGACAGATGTAATGGATGCAGGTCTGACCACTACCAGTATCAAACTCAGTCCGTTATTGATTCAGTAAGTTCTTACTGATCATCCATTACTTAAATGATTACAATACACCAAAGAAAGCGCTGGGTGAACAAGATGCAGACCTCTATGCTCTCTTAAGGAACTAAATCTAGTTAGTAACAAAGTTTGTGAACAGTTATTTACAATACAAATACACTTGTTACAGGATTTTTTAAAGGTAAATAAATAACTGAATTGAATGAATGAAAAAAATGCAGATGGGACTAGAGAAGAGGGTTAAGAATTAAACATAAAATACTTCTGCCTCCATACAAAAAGCAGATCATCTTTTTATTAGTGCTAAAAGTTAGAGTGACATTAAAAAGTGTTTTTAAAGGAAAAACAAAATGTATTGCTAACAAAGTACTAGAAGAAATTCTCACTGCATTTACAAGCAACAAACTTATTCTAAACTTAACAAGTACATTCACTGACTGCTAACAGTTCATGAGCATTCATTCAGTTCTCCAGCCAGTCAATGAATATCAGCTGAGTGTCTACTATGAAGAAGGTGCTATTTTGTAGTAGTAACTAAAAGAAACGAAGTCTCTGTCTTCAGGGAGTGGGAGGTGGAGGGACAGAAAATAAATAAGTGAATATGTAAACAAGATAATTTCAGAATTAGGTAAGTTCTACAAAGGGTGATATTAGATTCCTACCATTCATTCTCTATTTCAGAGGGGCTGAATCCTGAATGAGAAAGTACAAGTCCAGAAGGGTGCCAGGCAGAGAAAACAAAATGCAAAGGTTCTGTCAGGTGCTTTACAAGAATATATTCTCAAATTCCACTATCAAGTTCAATGCAGCTTTTATTCTTTCTTTATAGAAAAAGCAACTGAGGATCCAACCTCTCAAAGTCAGTAGCAAAAGCAGGATTCAAAAGGAAATAAATAGGATTCTAAGGCACTTTCTCTTTTTTACTGCACTATGATGCAAACTAGCAATAGAAAATTTTGCTCTTTTTCAGTAGATCAACCCCTACTCTATATTCCTTGCCAGAAATGTTACCCACATTTTGGCAAGGAATGTAGAGTAGTTGGCTAACTCTTCCATCACAGATTTGGGACATACATTAGTTCAACTAGACTAAGAAATTATAAATCCCAAATTATTGTCAGGTATAAATTAATAAAGTTTATTATACTAACAGCTATTTCAAAGGGATATTTCAGAGATTCTGATCAAAGATACTCTGTCTTCAAACACAGTTGGGTGTTGTTTGTATGTTTTTACTCAATTGAATGGATATTGTCATGCATTCCAAAATAAATAGCAAGTACATTTGATCATATTTTATTTTTTGTCATTTTTCACTGCACTATGCCAGTATTAAATGAATTTTAGTGTGTCTATCCTTGAAAATTGTGGCAGCCTGGCAATCATATCCAATGAAAGCCAGTTATTTTAGAGCAACCTCTTTGACACCCCAACATTACCACTCCTTCATGCTATATATATACTGAAAAAGAAATAAAGCACTAAAGCACAGCTAGACCCATATCACCTTTTACGTTTTAAAGTAAATCTGGTAAACCTATATTTCTATGTTTACAGTTCTTTCATTCATCCATTCAATAAGCATTTGTCAGCACTTCCTAAGTTAGAGTCTCTCTGATAGTCATTAGAGCAGCTTTCTCAAACACAAGAGTCTACTGAGCAGCCAGATAGGTAATATAAATGAGTGAGATGTGATGAACAAATGGCAGTTGGCCTTAGTTTTGAAGAAGTGATACTGGGATGTTGGGGACTATAGCATACCAGAGAACATGGCTCATCCAAGGGAGAAGCTGCTACTATAGAACAGCTGCTATGGAGAGTCTGGGATTCAGTGTTGCCAGAATTCTCTGACTCTCTGAAAGAAGCCACAAGCAAGGAGTCTTGTTTTATTTTGTTTTTTAAGCATGAAGTCTCCTAACTTAGATGTCGGCAAGCCGTTCAAATTTAAAACACTGTGGGACCAAAAATGGTAGCTGAACAAAACAGTCTGCAGTTGCCAGTCCGCAACCTCTGCAAGAGAGATACAAAGATATATGGAAACACAATATTCTTGCCTTCAGGAAAGCCACAGCCCTGTAAAGGTTATACCCAGAAACAAATATGCATGGGACAATGTGATAATTATCATGATAAAGAAACCTATAAAGTATAAGGAGGGCAGAGAAGAGACCATTATAACAGCTGCAATTACCACTTATGGGGTACCGGGGCACTGGTCTATGTATTTTGCATATGTTACTACATTTAATGTTCACAAAAACCCTATGAATATAGACACAGCTTTATTATGTGGCAGAGCTGGTTTCGAACCCTGTTCTTTCCAACTTCAAAAATCTGTGGGTTTTTTCCAACCATATCACACTACTACCTGTTGCACCAAACGAAAGTCTTAGTTTCTCAAGACCAGTCATATGAACATTTGAAAAAGAAACCAATTCTTTCTTCACCCAACTCATTTCAGAAAAAACGGGAAAATTTTAGATTCATTTCAATTTAATAATCACTCTAGAAGATACTTAAAAGGCATATTTTACAGATGTTGTATTTAAACAACACATGAGCTATAGTACATCTTCGCATCATGAAGTTTTATTAAAAATGCTGAGATCCTACTGGGTTAAAGAATTATATGTACTCAATATGCAATCAAATTTATTGATTTTGAAGAGTTGGGAAGATGACAGCATTGAAAGAGCTTGAACCCACCTCATCCCACTTTCAAACCAAACCTACACCTACAAACAGCAATTCATCTTGAAGAAGAACTGAGTACTGAGTGAACACCTTCTGTGCAAGGAGGAATGGAAAGATAACATAAAATGGCAGGAAAGATGAAAACAGAGTAACAGAGGGAACCCCACCCCCTGCTCAAGGATCTGCAGTGGGGAGGGATGTTGCTTAATAACTAGGATGCAGATTCCCTGCCCTGGAGCATAGAAAAAAAAAAAAAAGCTGTGCTTTAAAGTACATCTAGACATTAAGTGAAAAAACCTGATTTTAAGAACTAAAATACCCACCATGTGGTTGGGAAATGGCCAGAATTCTCTCTAGATCATAGGTCTGGTGAGCATCATTCTTTGCACTCCTTTTCCACATTGATAGTGACATAGGGAGCCGGGATGGGGTGCACACATTATTTCACACTTGGTGTAGGTGGCTCCACAGCCCCCAGCCACACACAGACATGTCAGTCAGAGAGTGTGCTCAGAGCACAGTTGTCCCAAGGGTGCACAGCCAGTTGCCACCAACCTATGGAGAAAGCACTTTGGTCACAGCTGCACCATGGGCACACACCCAGTTGCTGCAGAGGTAAGGCTTCCCTGGAGCCAGTAGTCACTGCATGCCCAAGCTGCTGCCGCACCTCAGACTCAGAGCCAGTAGCCACAGGGGTGGGCCTTCCCTGGAGGCCTAGACCTGTGAGCAGCTGCAATGTGGTTGCAGAGCTGGCAACTATGGAGCCCTGAAAGCATTCCTAGCCTACTGCTGTACCACAGGTGCAAAGTCTCAAGCAGTGGAGGTGGGGTTAACCCCTGGGGACTGTGCTTGAGCCTAGGCCTGCACCACAGTTGTGAAGTCAGTCACATCAGATCCATAAGAGCACCTGAGACCATGTTTGAGTCCACTGCCTCCCTGCCAGGACAGAGCCCATAGTACTCACTAGGAGCTTCCCCAACTGGGCCCTGCTAATCACACCTTGATGCCAGGACACCCCTGGCTCATGATCAATAGGCCTCCAGCCAGCCAGTCAAAACCACCAGGTACATGCAGTCTACCCAGGGGACCTTCCCTACACAACGTCAATCCTAACTAATTTATAAAATCAAACACAGAAAGTCAAACAAAATGAGGAGATGGAGGAATATGCTTGAAAATAAAGAAAATAATAAAACTTCAGAAAAAGAACTAAGCAATCTACTGGAAAAAGAGTCCAAATTAATTCTCACTAGATTTGAGAGAAGAGGGGAGGAACTCAGAGAGGACCGCTACAAAGACATAGAGAATATAAAACAGAACCTATCAGAGACGAATAAAATAAATAAAATGACAAATCCTTCTCCAGGAAGCAGAGAGAGCCCCAAATAACATAAAGCAAAGAAGGTTCACAGTAAGATACTTCCTTACTAAAATGTCGAACACCAAAGATAAAGAGGGAATCTTCCAAGCAGTGAGAGAAAAGCAATGAATTACCTACGACAGAAACCCAGGCTATCAGCTGACTTTTCAGCAGAAACTCCAAAGGCCAGAAGAGAGTGGCATGATATATTCAAAGTACTGAAAGAGGAAAAAAAACCTCCAACAAAGAATACTCTATCTAGCAAGGTTGTCATTCAGAATGGAAGAAGATATAAAAACCTTCACAAAGAAATATAAGTTAAAAGAGTCGCAATTACTACACCAGCCTTACAAAAAATGTTAAAGAAGCTTGAAGGGGAAAAGACCCAACCTACAAGCAAGAAAAATATGAAAGTGAAAACTGGTAAAACAAATATAAACAGAGGTACTAGATCAATCACTTAAAAGCTAGTATGAAGGTCAAAAAGCAGTATAATCAATTACATCGAAAAATTAATAAGGAAATCACTAAGTAAAAAGATGTAAAAGAAGCCTTCATATACATAAAATGTGCAAGAGGGGAGTAAAAAGAATTTGTTATTGCTAGAATGTGTTCAAAAACAGATGACCATAGATGGGATGAAAGATGGCAGTGTGAGAGGAGAGACAGAGGCTTCCTCCTAAAACTGGATATAATTAGAAAATTTAATTGGTGCAACTAATCCTGAGACAGCAATAGGAAAGAGGATGGCGTCAGACTGCATACACCTGGAGAAAAGAGAAGACCTCACCGAACGGGGTAACGTACCAGAGCTGTGCCTCCGCGGGACCTGAACCCCTCCAACACCCCGGCTCACTGGTGGGAGGAAGAGAAACGGAGCAGGGGGGGAGTGGAAGGCTTGGGACGGCTGAATACCTAGCTCCAGAGATCTGGTCTGGGAGCACAAACCTACATTTCACGGTGCTTTCATGAGACTTGCATGATTACCGGATTGGAAAGTTATTACAGCCAGAGTTCCTGGGGACACTGGGATCCGGCTGCTCGGGGACAAAAACATACCTGAGGGACCGGCCCACTGGCTCAGGCAGTGGAGACAGGCACAGCAGCCGGGAGGCAGGGAACAGCTCTTTCTCGCCCCAGGAACCAGTACCGCTCCCCTGCGACCCAGGACACTGCTTCAGGGGCTGAGCACCTCCAGAGACTACAGCTTCTGGACACCAGAGGGCGCCATATACAAACTTGAAACGCAATAGGAACCTTGTCCAGAGTAAAATTATTAATACAACTCCCGAAAAAGATTTAACTGATATGGACCTCGTGACTCTTCCCGAAAGGGAGTTCAAATTTAAAATCATCAACATTCTAACGGTCAGAGATGAATTCAGGTCAGAGATCCAATCGTTGAAGAGCATGATGGAGGGTATTAAAAGCAGGTTGGATACAGTGGAGGAGACAATAAATGAAATAGAAACTAGAGAAGAGGAATACAAAGAAGCTGAGGCACAGAGAGAAAAAAGGATCTCTAAAAATGAAAGAATATTGAGAGAACTGTGTGACCAATCCAAGCGGAACAATATTCGCATTATAGGGATACTAGAAGAAGAAGAGAGAAAGGGATAGAAAGTCTCTTTGAGGAGGTAGTTGCTGAAAACTTCCCCAGTCTGGGGAAGGAGATAGTCTCTCAGGCCATGGAGATCCACAGATCTCCCAACACAAGGGACCCAAGGAAGACAACACCAAGACACATAGTAATTAAAATGGGAAAGATCAAGGATAAGGACAGACTGTTAAAAGCAGCCAGAGGCAGAAATAAGATCACATACAAAGGAAAGCCCATCAGGCTCACATCAGACTTCTCAGCAGAAACCTTACAGGCCAGAAGGGAGTGGCATGGTGTATTTAATGCCATGAAGCACAAGGGCCTGGAACCAAGATTACTTTATCCGGCAAGATTATCATTTAAATTTGAAGGAGGGATTAAACAATTTCCAGATAAGCAAAAGCTGAGAGAGTTTACCTCACACAAACCATCTCTGCAGTCTATTTTGGAGGGACTGCTATAGATGGAAATGTTCCTAGGGTTGGATAGCTGTCACCAGAGGTAGTAAAACCATGGTAGGGAGGGTGGAGCAGCAGACTGCGAGGTAAATGCAAAATTAAATTGACTATCTCCAAAGTCAATCAAGGGATAGACAAAAAGTACAGAATTTGATACCTAATATATAAAGAATGAAGGAGGAAGAAAAAGGAGGAGAAATAGAAAAGAACCTTTAGATTGTGTTTGTAACAGCATACTAAGTGAGTTAAGTGAGACTCTTAGATAGTAAGGAAAGTAATCTGGAACCTTTGGTAACCATGAATCTCTAACGCCTGAAATGGCAATAAGCACATACCTATTGATAATCACCCTAAATGTAAATGAACTGAATGCACCAATCAAAAGACATAGAGTCATTGAATGGATAAAACA
This sequence comes from Manis javanica, assembly GCF_040802235.1. NCBI lineage: Eukaryota > Metazoa > Chordata > Mammalia > Pholidota > Manidae > Manis > Manis javanica. Next base: position 40,053,112 of record NC_133159.1, read on the forward strand.
ACAAGACCCATCTATATGCTGCTTACAAGAGACTCACCTCAAACACAAAGACATGCACAGACTAAAAGTCAAGGGATGGAAAAAGGTATTTCATGCAAAACAATAGGGAGAAAGAAGCAGGTGTTGCAGTACTAGTATCAGACAAAATACACTTCAAAACAAAGAAAGTAACAAGAGATAAAGAAGCACATTACATAATGATAAAGGGCTCAGTCCAACAAGAGGATATAACCATTATAAATATATATGCACCCAACACAGGAGCACCAGCATATGTGAAACAAATACTAACAGAACTAAAGGAGGAAATAGAATGCAATGCATTCTTTTAGGAGACTTCAACACAGCATTCAGTTCAAACGACAGATCCACCAGACAGAAAATAAGTAAGGACACAGAGGCACTAAACAACACACTAGAATAGACGGACCTAATAGACATCTATAGAACTCTACATCCAAAAGCAACAGGACACATATTCTTCTCAAGGGCACATGGAACATTCTCCAGAATAGACCACATACTAGGCCACAAAAAGAGCCTCAGTAAATTCAAGAAGATTAATATTCTACCAACCAACTTTTCAGACCACAAAGGTATAAAAGAAGAAATAAATTGTACAAAGGAAGCAAAAAGGCTCAGAAACACATGGAGGCTTAACAACACGCCTCTAAATAGTCAATGGATCAACAACCAAATTAAAATGGAGATCCAGCAATATATGGAAATAGATGACAACAACAACACAAAGACCCAACTTCTGGGGGATGCAGCGAAAGCAGTCTTAAGAGGAAAGCATATAGCAATCCAGGCATATTTAAAGAAGGAAGAACAAGGCCAAATGAATAGTCTAACGTCACAATTATCAAAATTGGAAAAAGAAGAACAAATGAGGCCTAAAGTCAGCAGAAGGAGGGACATAATAGAGATCAGAGAAGAAATAAACAAAACTGAGAATAATAAAACCATAGAAAAAAATCAATGAAAGCAAGAGCTAGTTATTTGAGAAAATAAACAAAATAGATAAGCCTCTAGCCAGACTTACTAAGAGAAAAAGAGAATCAACACACATCAACAGAATCAGAAACGAGAAAGGAAACATCACGACGGACCCAACAGAAATACAAAGAATTATTAGAGACTACTATGAAAACCTATATGCTAAGAAGCTGGAAAACCTAGAAGAAATGGACAACTTCCTAGAAAAATACAACCTTCCAAGACTGACCAAGGAAGAAACACAAAATCTAAACAAACCAATTACCTGCAAAGAAATTGAAGCAGTAATCAAAACACTACCCAAGAAAAAAAACCCCGGGCCAAGTGGATTTACCTCGGAATTTTATCAGACATACAGAGAATATATAATACCCATTCTCCTTTAAGTTTTCCAAAAAACAGAAGAGGAGGGAATACTTCCAAACTCATTCTATGAAGCCAACATCACCCTAATACCAAAATCAGGCAAAGACCCCACCAAAAAAGAAAATTACAGACCAATATCCCTGATGAACGTAGATGCAAAAATACTCAATAAAATATTAGCAAACCGAATTCAAAAATATATCAAAAGGATCATACACCACGACCAAGTGGGATTCATCCCACAGATGCAAGGATGGTACAACATTCGAAAGTCCACCAACATCATCCACCGCATAAACAAAAAGAAAGACAAAAACTACATAATCATCTCCATAGCTGCTGAAAAAGCATTCGACAAAATTCAACATCCATTCATGATAAAAACTCTCAGCAAAATGGGAATAGAGGGCAAGTACCTCAACATAATAAAGGCCTATATGATAAGCTCACAGCCAACATCATACTGAAGAGCCAGAAACTGAAAGCTTCTCCTCTGAGATTGGGAACAAGACAAGGATGCCCACTCTCCCCACTGTTATTTACATAGTACTGGAGGTCCTACCCATGGCAATTAGACAAACAAAGAAACACAAGGAATCCACATTGGTAAAGAAGAAGTTAAGCTGTCACTATTTGCAGATGACATGATATTGTACATAAAAAACCCTAAAGACTCCACTCCAAAACTACTAGAACTGATACCAGAATACAGCAAAGTTGCAGGATACAAAATTAACACACAGAAATCTATGGCTTTCCTATACACTAACAATGAGCCAGTGGAAAGAGAAATCAGGAAAACAATTCCATTCACAATTGCATCAAAAGGAATAAAATACCTAGGAATAAACCTAACCAAAGAAGTGAAAGACCTATACCCTGAAAACTACAAGACATTCTTAAGAGAAATTAAAGAGATCACTAACAAATGGAAACTCATCCCATGCTCCTGGTTAGGAAAAATTAATATCGTCAAAATGGCCATCCTGCCCAAAGCAATATACAGATTTGATGCAATCCCTATCAAATTACCAACAGCATGCTTCAATGAACTGGAACAAATAGTCCAAAAATTCATATGGAACCATCAAAGACCCCGAATATCCAAAGAATCTTGAGAAGGAAGAATAAAGTGGGGGGGATCTTGCTCCCCAACTTCAAGCTCTACCAGAAAGCCACAGTAATCAAGACAATTTGGTCCTGGCACAAGAACAGAGCCACAGACCAGTGGAACAGATTAGAGACTCCAGACATTAACCCAAACGTATATGGCCAATTAATATATGATAAAGGAGCCATGGACATACAATGGGGAAATGACAGTCTCTTCAACATACGGTGCTGGCAAAACTGGACAGCTACATGTAAGACAATGAAACTGGATCACTGTCTAACCCCATACACAAAAGTGAAATCAAAATGGATCAAAGACCTGAATGTAAGTCATGAAATCATAAAATTCTTAGAAAAAAACATAGGCAAAAATCTCATGGACATAAACATGAGTGACTTCTTCATGAACATATTTCCCTGGGCAAGGGAAACAAAAGCAAAAATGAACAAGTGGGACTATATCAATCAGAAAAGCTTCTGTACAGCAAAGGACACCATCAATAGAACAAAAATGTATCCTACAGTATGGTAGAACATATTCATAAATGAAAGATCCAATAAAGGATTGACATCCAAAATATATAAAGAGCTCACACGCCTCAACAACCAAAAAGCAAATAATCCAATTAAAAAATGGGCAGAGGATGTGAACCAGACACTTTTCTAAAGAAGAAACTCAGATGGCCAACAGGCACATGAAAATATGCTCCACATCGCTAGTCTTCAGAGAAATGCAAATTAAAAGCACAATGAGATATCACCTCACACCAGTAAGGATTGCCATCATCGAAAAGACAAACTACAACAAATGTTGACGAGGTTGTGGAGAAAGGGGAACCCTCCTACACTGCTGGTGGGAATGTAAACTAGTTCAACCATTGTGGAAAGCAGTATGGAGTTTCCTGTAAAAGCTCAAAATAGAAATACCATTTGACCCAGGAATTCCACTCCTAGGAATTTACCCTAAGAATGCAGTACTCCAGCTTGAAAAAGATAGATGCACCCCTATGTTTATCGCTGCACTCTTTACAATAGCCAAGATATGGAAGCAACGTAAATGCCTATCAGTAGATGAATGGATAAAGAAGATGTGGTACATATACACAATGGAATATTATGCAGCCATAAGAAGAAAACAGATCCTACCATTCACAGCAACACGGATGGAGCTAAAGGGTATTATGCTCAGTGAAATAAGCCAAGTGGAGAAAGACAAATACCAAATGATCTCACTCATCTGTGGAGTATAAGAACAAAGGAAAAACTGAAGGAACAAAACAGCAGCAGAATCACAGAATCCAAGAATGGACTAATAGTTACCAAAGGGAAAGGGACTGGGGACAATGGGTGGGAAGGGAGGGATAAGGGTGGGGAATAAGAAAGAAGGCATTACGATTAGCATGTATAGTGCATGTGGGGCATAGGGAGGGCTGTGCAACACAGAGACGACAAGTAGTGACTTTACAGCATCTTACTACGCAGATGGACAGTAACTGTGAAGGGGTATGTGGGGGGGACTTGGTGAACGGGGGAACCTAGTAAACATAATGTTCTTTCTGTAATTGTAGATTAATGATACCAAAAAAAAAAAAACAATATACAATGAAGAAAAGATAGTCTCTTTAATAAATGGTGTTGGGAACACTGGAGAGCTACATGTAAGAGAATGAAACTACAGCACTGTCTTATACCATACAAAAAAGTAAACAAAATGGATTGAAGACCTAAATGTAATATATGACACCATAAAACTCTTAGAAGAAAACATAGGCAAGAATGTCAGGTACATCAGCATGATGAATTTCTTTCTGGATATGTCTTCCCAGGCAAGGGAAACAAAAACGAAAATAAACAAGTGGGACTACATCAAACTAAAAATCTCCACAGCAAAAAAGCCCTGAACCAAACAAAAAGGCAACCTATCATATGCAAGAATATGTTTGCAAATGACATATATCTGATAAGAGGCTAATATGCAAAATATATTAAAAATGCACAGAATTCAATACCAAAAAGAACAAATAATCCAGTTTAAAAAATGGGCAGAGGACCTAAATAGACATTTTTCCAAAGATATACAGATGGCCTACAGATATATGAGATGAGGTTCAACATCAGTGATCATTAAGGAAATGCAAATCAAAACCACAAGGAGTTACCACCTCACATCAGTCAGAATGGCTGCTGTTCAAAGGATAAGAAATAACAAGTGTTGGCAAGGGAACCCTCCTATATCATTGGTGGAAATGTAAACTGATCCAGTCACTATGGAAAACAATATGCAGGTTCCTCCAAAAACTAAAAAGAGAAATACCATATGACCCAACAATTCCACTTCTGAGAATTTACCCAAAGAAAACAAAATCACTAATTCAAAAAGATATATGCACACATTGTTCATTGCAGCATTACTTATAATAGCCAAGATATGGAAGCAACCCAAGTGCTCATCAACAGATGAATAAAGAAGATGTTGTACATATATGCAATGGCATATTACTCAGCCATAAAAAGGAAGGAAATCTTTCCATTTGCAACATGGATTGACTTAGAGGGTATCATGCTAAGTGAAATATGCCAGGAAAAGAAAGACAAATACCATATGACTTCAAAAACAAAACCAATAAAACTGAAATAGACTCATAAACACAAGAAAATGGACTGTTGGTTACCATGGGAAGTGGGGGAGATGGGTGAAACAGATGAAGGGAATAAAGAGATATAAACTTCAAATTATAAAATAATTTAATTACAGGGATAGAGCTATAGCATAGGTAATACAGCTTATAACATTGTAATATCTTTGATGATAGACGGTAACTACATTTATTATGGTGGGCATTTAATAATATACGTAACTGATGAATTCCTAAGTTGTTAATGAAACCAATATAATATTATATATAAATCTCTATATTTCAATTTTAAAAATTTATTAGTGTAATTAATTAATTTAGCAGACACTGAAATTGTACTTTAACATGACCAGGCACTATTCTTTGCATTTTACAGATATTAACTATTCTCATGAAATTTTTTTAACCACTATTTAAAACATGATTAAAACACAAAAAACTGTATTTATTTAATGTATACAACTTGATGAGCTGGAGATAAGTATGCATCCATGAAACCATCACAACCTATGCTATAAATCTATCATTACCTCCAAGTTTCCTTCTGCTCTATTTATTATCATTATAATTACTATTATTTTGTGATAAGAATGATTAACATAAGATCAGCCCTATTAGCAAATTTTAAAAGTATACAGTACAGTATTAACTATAGATACTATGTCTTACAGTAGATCTCTAGGACTTATTCGGCTTGTATAATTGAAACTTGATTCTCTTTCATTAATATCTTCCCATTTTGTCCTTTCCCCAACTTCTGTCAATCACCATTCTACTTTCTGTTTCTATGAATTTGACTATTTTAGATTCCTCATATAAGTGGTATCATGTAGTATCTGTCCTTCTGTGTTTATCTATTTCTATTAGCAAAAGTATTCCAGGCTTATCCACATTGTTGCAAATGGCAGGATTTCCTTGATTTTTAAGGCTGAATAATATTCCACTGCATGTATAAACATTTTCTTTATCCATTCATCCATAGATGAGGCATCTGAGGCACAGAGAGGGTATATAACTTAAACCAGGTCATATAACAGTAAGTGCTGGAAGCAATATTCTTTCCAGGTAGCCTCGCTCAAGAGTTCCATACTTTTAATCACTATGCTATTCCATCTCTCTATATCTTATTCCTATTATGATATACATGAATAGGGAACAACATACAGTTAGCTGGTCTATAGTAAAATTAACAATATTAGTCAAGTGTTTCAGTGTTATTATAGTTCATCCACTACTATATGCACATTAATCACTTTCTAATTCAATAAATACTAAAGTAGCTTGGTTTGTAAACTATAGCATTAACATAAACCCTTACACAAAGAAAAATGCTTAATATCACTAGTAATTAAGGAAATACAAATTAAAACAAAATATGATTCACATCTTTCAACTAGGAACCTAAAAATATTGACACAATCCATTGTTGGTAAGAATACAACATAACCTGCATGCTCACCTACTTCAAGTGGATGAAGAAACAGGCAAAGCTTTTTTGAAGGCAACAATTTCACATAATCTATCAAAATAAAATGATGTAACCCTCAACTCAGCCATTCCATTTCTACTTAGTTATCCCAGAGAAATCCACATAACTCACACAGAAGGACTATCATGTATTTTTTAGACTTCTGAGTAATTAAAAAAAATAACACTATGATGGAAAAACTGTTGTACTTTTCAATGTCAACCTCAATATATGGGGTATTTTCTTTATTTTATCTTACTAAATTTAGAAAAGCATTAATTGTGAAGCAAAACTAGGCTACATGTGAACTACAAAAGGAAAATAATTTTAATTTTTTGGAAAATTTAAGACTATTTGATATAGCCACTACCCATTCAAAATCAACATTTGTTGTCAGGCCCTTCTGCTCCAGGCAGTTTTAATTAACTCCCACGCCTAACCCTACCATTTGAGACATCCCACCATACAAAATCTAAAAACCACATCAGAAATTTCACAAATCTCTCATAAATCCAAATTGCACTAGCCTCACAGGCAAGTGTATAGGGACTGAGTAACCAGGCAACTGTACACTACTGAATCCACAATGCCATTTTTATTTAACTCATAGGTTAGACAATGTCAAGCCATATAGCCAAGGTCAAGTTCATTAGTGTTTGACCAGGGTACTAAAGGGAACCCTTTTTTTCCCATAGCCTACAAATTTCACAGAACTCACCATTTTCATGGGTAAAACACAAGAAGAAAGTAAGAACTGGACAATCTGATAAAGTAAAACTAGTTGCTTTTTAAAAAATGCAGTTTCCTATGCCAGATTCTTTATCTACCAAATATGCTAATCAACACACAATACATTGTTTTGTAAGGCTAAAAGTGTACCAAAAAATTACTGAAGGAAAGGAAGCCAGGTCCAATTTTTTAAAGGGTTATTAGGTTTTGAATATCAACTTCATTCATTCATTCGACTATTAAATGATCCATGCTTTATACATCCCTTATTATCCCTATTAAATAGATGGCATTATTTCCCTTTACAGATGAGAAAAATGACACCTATATCCTTCTCCACACTTTTAACAGACAATGAAAAGGTACATGGCCAAAACTAAAGTATCCTCCCACCGAGTCCTTCCTATTTCAATATACAGTGCTATCAGTAACTCAGTTACTCAAGTCAAAAATTTAGGAATGATCTTTCATTTTCCCCCTAATTTCATCATCTATTCCCTTTAATGTACAACCAGAACAAGGCTACCACCATTTTCAGCAGGACTATTACAATAACCAGCTCACCAGTATAGGCACTTCCACTTTTGTCTTCTGCAATCCATGATATCTATACACAGTGGTAGAATACTATGTAAAAAACAAACTAGATCATACACTTTCTCTATTTAAAATCTCTAAAAGCATCCCCTTGCACTTAGGACAATTTGTTCCCCACCTACTTCTCCAAATTAGTTAACTCTTTAATCTTCTCACCCACCAAGTTTTTTGTTTCAAGATGAATAGGTGACCTAAACTGAGCCAGTTAAATCTGCAGCAAGAATTCTGCTCTGACTATGAGAGACACAAATTTCACCAGTTAGTAAATTGGCAGAATACACTCAGAGCTTTTTTGTGGTAACCAAGGTATTACCACTTGGGAAAATACTGACTGAGGATAAAGATAGCTCAGAAGAAAGTAGAAGAGATGGACATTCCAAGCAGTTCATACTGGTTTGTGCTAGACTTATATCTCTTATGTTTATTATTCAAACATTAAAAAGTTACTCTATGTCAAGTGCTATGCTAGGTAGATCCTGAACATTAAAGAAACCTTTTTTGTAGGTATATCAGAAAATGATGTTTCCTTGAAAATGGTTACTTTCATGCCTCTATGTTTTTTCCTCTTGTCTACTTGGAAAATTCTTACTCATTTTCAAAGGTCCACCACAAATTTAAACTTTCACCACTTCTTCAATCCTATGTGTAACGCTAATTCCTGCCCCTAAAATCTTCCAACAGACTTCTGTTACAGCACTTACTAAATCATCTTTAATACGGAGGTTTATCTCTTTAGATAAAAAGTCCACATGCAAATTATCCTTGTGCTATAAGCTTCTATCATGGTACTCGGCACATAGGAGGAGTACCATGAATATATGTTTTATGTAGGACTCTGTATTTTTAAAAATATGGACAGATTTTTAACAAATGCTCCAAATTTAAGGCATTACATTATTAGCTACCAATAGAGTTATAAACAAACAGCCAAGAGGAAAAAGTTATTCTATCTCTATGAAAGATTAGAGATAGCTTATGGCAGTGGCACCTTTGAGCACAGACCTTAAAAACTTTCTAGATGTGGACACTATGTAAAAGCAGTCAGAACAGAAGATAGAATGAACAAGGCAAAGGTACAAGTCACAGGTGTGTATATCTGAAGAATGCAGAGCAGCCCCAAGTGACTGAAGCTTCTGGTGAACAAGGGGGAATAGAGGTGAGGTTGTTTTTAGCTCATAAGAACAGTCAGACATAAAGAGAACAATTATTACTCTGTAGATATTTAGCAGATAGAATCAAGTATCAGGTGAGTGTTGAATTAGACATCAACCTGCTATAGAACACTTTACTAAATATAGTAGTATAGGAAACTAAGATACACCCACTCTTGGCCTGAATCTTAAAAAGAGAGCAATAGACACAATGATAAACAACTTTCACACAATCCAGGCAATAAAATATCTCAAATTAAAATTAAACACCTGTATTGAGTGCTTATTATGTTTTAGGCATTGTGTTAAGAGCCTTAAATGACAGATAAAATTAATCTTCCTAACAAACTCCTGAAATAGGTCATCACCTCAGAAATGAGGAAACTGAGGCATGGGTAGGCTAAATAACTTCCCAAGGTCAGCGAGTTAGTAAATAGTGGATCTAATACAAAGTACCGTATCAGGAAGAGAGGAAGTAAGACTGACCGGAAAAGTTTCTCAGAGGCAGTAAAATTTTGTTACAGCTATTGAGCTAGGTGTTCGGGTTATGCCAGGAAATGAGACAGACATGGCTTTCCATAAAGCCTACAGCCTAACAGGAAAGACAAGTAAGCAAATAATTACAACTTGTGATCAGTCCTATGAATGAAATAAACCTGGTTTAATGATAAAAAAGAGCAAAGGAGCAGAGACCTAGTTAGTTGGCTGGTATGGTGGCAGAGAAGGTATTTCTAAGATGACATTTAAGCTGAGACCTGAAGAATGAGGAGCCAATCATGCAAAGGATGTTCCAGATAGAACGGTAAGACGTAGGCAAGAGCCTTAATGTGTGTAAGGAGGAGGCAATGTGATAATTCTCAGTAAATAATTTCTCAGTAAATCATTAAATTTCTATTTTATTTTTATCAATTGTATTTCAATTTAACATTGCTAAAAACACATTTTTACTGGTTAATAAAATCAAAGCATTATGAGGTCAAACTTAAAAAAGCTCACAACAGGTGAATATAAAATAAAAATACTGGTAATTGCTATATTTACTGGTAATCTGCAAATTTCCAGATGTATTTGCATGTCACAGATATTCTAGATGCAAATACTAAAAACTGAATGGTTTCTGTACATACATTTAAGTGCAGTCTGAACCATAGACATTGGCAGTTAATACATGTAATAACATCTTACTGACTGACATAAGCCAGTCTGGTAAATGACCTAAACAGGAGTAAGTTCTACAAACTGAAGCTTTTATGCTTTAGCTTCAAATAAATATTTCACCTTGAGATAAAATCTACCTAAAAAGGAAAATCACTTTCACTGTGATATACTTTGTATACATAAGTAGATGCTCAAAAAAAATCACTTTTTTCATATTGATTTAATTATGATACAGAATTAGGTTATCTTAAAAGATCAAAACTGTGTGTTCCACACTGAAGAAATGCTAAGCTCTGATAATGTATAACAGACTAATAACAGGAAACCAATTAATGTTTGTAAAATTAGTGTTCTAGTCTTTTTGATAATTAGCTTTATCATTAAATATAATGTTTTAAGTTTGTTTCCTACTATACATTTAGGTAAGATACACTTCATAAAAAGGATATTTTCAAACAGAAGTTATATGCTTAATCATATATTAAGAAAAAACTTCAAAAATCTACCATAGATTCTAAGAACTTCTGAGTCAAAAGTGATCTATGGGATCATCTGGTTAAAACTACTCACTGCAGTAGGATCCAAAACAAAAAAAATCTCAAAAGTGATCAGAATTTTGAGAGAATCTCTATCCCTCTCCAAAATGTAGAGGGATTAAGTACTTAAAAGTACTTCTGATTTCCCATTCTTATAGTTAGAACACTTATGCACAGAATTTAAGTGAACCAATTATACTCAGAGTCTATAGAACACTATTGTATATGATAACCTGAATAGTTGCCTCTACAGATATAAAGGGACCATATATTATAGAACATAGACATAACATTCAGAATTCGAAATATTTTTATAAAATTCCTGAAAAAAGAAAACTCTTAGTTGCATGCTTCTTCTCCACCACAGTTTATGACCTTGACTTTGTCAGAAAAACAAGAAACTAATATTTTATGTTCTGATTTCTTATAAATTCCCAATGCTTATCAGTCTCTGGAAATGATTCAGTAGTATTCTCATATATACACACTTGAAAACAAAAACTAGCACACTATAAATTTTTAACCTGAATTGCCCAATTTTCTGAATAGCTTCCAACTCCTACCTTTCATAGAACAGGCAAGGTTTCATTAAAATGTCATCACTCCATTATTATTCTTGAACCAAACATCTTTGGTATCTGTAGTACATTAATTCCATACAGCACAGAATTTCAATGTGTAACTGAGTAGCTGATGCTGAAAGATGTACCCCTAGAGATAGAGTGCACTTGCACCTAATTAGAACTGCTTGAGATTTTTCGCACTTCCAGTAAAACCAACAAATATGCATGTTGTCTAATGTCATTTTCTGTCTGTCTCAATTTCACCAATGAAATATTTAACCTGTTGTGTAAAGTGAGAACAGAAATTTAAAAAAAATTATATTGGTCAGTGATTAGCTCACTTACCTACTTGGTAACAAGAATGAATCTGCTACATATTTAATACGTAACGGTACATCTCAGCCTCTCTGAAAAGGATTTAAAGGTACTATAAGTCACATAAATATTGTGTACAGAATATAAAATTACTTGACTTCAGAGAGTAAGTTGCTATTTATATTCTTTCAATACTTAGTGTCAAACTGAACATAGTGTTTATCTTCTTCAAAATTTAAAAGAAATTAAAAATGGTTTCAAATTTAGATGGCACATAGAATGGTCAGAAAGCATACATTATTTTTTTAACACATTTGCATCATGATTATGGAGGATATTTTTTTTTTTTTTTTTTGAGAGGGCATCTCTCATATTTATTGATCAAATGGTTGTTAACAACAATAAAATTCAGTATAGGGGGGTCAATGCTCAATGTACAATCATTAATCCATCTCAAGCCTAATTCTCGTCAGTCTCCAATCTTCTGAAGCATAACGAACAAGTTCTTACATGGTGAACGAATTCTTACAGAGTGAATAAATTCTTACATGGTGAACAGTACAAGGGCATTCATCACAGAAACTTTCGGTTTTGATCATGCAATATGACCTATAAACCATCAGGTCAAATATGAATATTCATTTGATTTTTGTACTTGATTTATATGTTGATCCCACATTTCTCCTATTATTATTATTATTTTTATTTTTAATAAAATGCTGAAGTGGTAGGTAGATGCAAGATAAAGGTAGAAAACATAGTTTAGTGCTGTAAGAAGGCAAATGTAGATGATCAGATGATCAGTTGTGTGCCTATGGACTAAGTATTAATCCAGGCTAGACAAGGGCAGCAAGACATCCACGGATGCAGAAGATTTCTCTCAAAGCAGGGGGGGTGAGGTTCTGAGCCTCACCACTGTTGATCCCCAAATTCTCACCTGATGGCCCCCCTGCGACTGTGCCTGTCTTAGGTTGTTCCTCCCTTGAGGAATCTTACCCGTCTCTGGCTAACCAGTCATCTTCCGGGGCCATACAGGGAAATGTAAAGTTGGTAAGTGAGAGAGAAGCCATATTGTTTGCAAAGGTTAGCTTTTTACTTCTTTGCAGATTTATGCCCTGTGGCTTCTATGCCCAGCACTTGTCTCGAGGTATCTTTACCACCTGGAGGAATTATGATACTCGGTAAATTCGATATGAGGCACGAATTCTATTTAAGGTTTGTAATTAGGAAGGAAGAAGAAAAGCTATAGATGTAGCATATGAAGGAAACTTGGGAGGATTGATTATTTCTTTGACATATCTTCTTGTATAGTACCTTAAGTATGTATAGGTTTTAAACTACTAACTAATTTGCACACACATATTAACATAATAGGAATACGGTGACATAAACAAAGCAAATCTATAATTACCAGCCATCTCCAGTGAAGCCAAGAAAACCATTTAGGCACCCTAGGCATTTGTGAAAATTTATCTATGATATGATGGATATTTTCCAACTGTACTTGAACCATCAGACAAATTAAAGCAGCCCATTTCTGGGATCTGTTCACATCCCATATGTTCTTTTAACCATAGATAGTCTATAGTCATGAGATTTTGGGGTGCTACAACTTGCACTCCTCCCGAGGATATTTTTGAAAAATAAAAATTCTAAATAGCTCCTAACATTATCTTTCAATTTCATTTTATGTAATGTTACTTGTGATAAAATTGACAGGAACATTAATATAAAGAACAGTGCAAGTTGTTTTAATACAGTAATTTTTGATATTTTAAAGCCCCAATACATTATATTTTCATTTGTCGGTATTTATACCATCTATGACTAGAGAAAATTCATCAGTTAGTTACCTCTTATAATGTGAAGGGAAGTCTTTCAGCTAATTTGAGATGGTTCACACTATAGGCTTCCAACTTGGAAACTGAAAGGTCAGTCAGTTAAAGAAATGAATGCCAAAAACTTAGTGGGCAGCAAAGTCATAGCAGGAGTAGCTTAACAAGGTGATAATGCAGAAATGCCATCCTTACTGTGCTATTGAAATATGTGTGTTTCATAACCTTTTTTTGGTTCTAACTCTTAAGCAGAAAGAAAACTAAAGTCTATGATAATGGGTCATTTCAGAAGTTGGGTCTCAAAAAATACACTAGATTCTGAAATTCAGTCTCTGCCAGCAGGAGTCAGGCAGTTGAGGAATAGGCAGCTGATATATTCAATCGCTTATTTATTCATTAATTCAGCAAACAGTGCTCCTATTAGTGGCCAGGAATTGAGGCAGAAATGAATCTGAAGTTGTTTTCAAACTACTGGGCGTTAAAGATACACATCAGGGGTATGTTAGTAAATAGGCTTTCCTAAAACAAAAAGCCATGATTTGAAGAATTTGCCAATTTTCATGGTGTAAGTACTCCCACTGTGGTTGATTTCAAGCTACCAACAGTTTCACACAATTGTTGACTATCTAACAATCAGCTTTCTTGCACTCACAAGCATTAGTTTCAGCACGATACAATAAATGACTTCAATCAAATTTTTGCAAGATGTAAGAATAACTCCTATAAAAATTACTTTGGAGTTAATAAACTTGTATTCACCTATAGTGTCTCACTTCCATTCTCAAAAATAATACCTGTCAGGTAAATAGTATTACTACTATGCTAATTTTACTTATGAAGAAAGAGTTCATGTAGAAGGAGGATAAGGTAGGCTAATGCTCAGTACAGATCATGTTAATTGTTGAAGATTTAGGAAATGACACCACTGAAGGCACTTACAAATCATACAATGGAAAAAAAGTAATGAGTTTATTGGGGACCAGTTATCCCTATATAATGCAGGAAGATAACTACATTCATTAAGTCCTACATTCACATCCTTATCAAGACCATTGCGTTGCACAAGCTTCAAGAAGTGCAATTTTCGACATGTCAGCAGGCCTGACATTAGTAGATGCTGTAAGAATCAAATGAACTAAGGCAGGAGAAGGAGGTTGAAAAGCATAAAACACTAACCCAATGTGAAACTTCCTTCTCCCTCCCCTCAGTGAAGTTGTAATCAACAGCTTTAAGGTCAACAACCAGAGTATCACTGACTAAAAGAGTTTCAACAGAAATTCACTCAAATTACTGTGAAATAAAAACCACTTCCCTTTTAATGGCTCTCTACTAGATTATAGATGATGATAATTTTCCCACAGAGAATATGTTTTTCTAAGAGACTACTTAATATCTTTCTTCTCTATACAAAGTTTTCATTCCATGGTCAAATGTGCTTCTATGACATTCACAGTACAACAATCCTGATGGAAGCACTATACAAAATTAGTCACAGAAACTCTATATAATGATGTAATAATCAGTATTCTTCAATAAATATTCTGTCCATGTTCCCACCAGGTAGAAAAGCTGGTATTAATCTGGTTGGGATGTTATTCAGGTTGTAGAACAGACTTGCCATCAAGTAGTCAGACACACAGTAAGAATCTGCCCCTTTTAAATATTTAAGAGAAATGCATATAAAATGTGATTCCATAAAACACATCAGTGCTTAATAATATCAAACTCTAGAAAAAGCCTCTCCAACCTTACAAAGTCCAATTTTTTCCTTGCTTATCTTCAATATAAATGGAAGATATCTAGTTACTATCTCATAAAAAAGTTCTTTAAATTCTTAGCAAACATTGGTATATTGAAGCTTGCTATTCTTTTATATTCTATCCTGGTGACATCATCCTGGTTCTTTAATTTTCCTTTTTGGTACACTTAGCCAATTTGTAGGTGTAGCTTTCTTATAAGCTCTCATATCTACATCTTATAAGCTTCTTCATATCTATTTTTTTGTTTTTTTTAATACTTTTAAGTATACAATTCAGTGGTTTTTAATACATTCCCAAAGTTGTGCAACCATCACCAATAACAAATTCTAAAATATTTTCATCATTGCATAAAGAACTGCCTCCCATTACTCCACAAAAATGTAAAGACTTGAATGGACATTTCTCCAAATAAGTTATACAATGGCCAATAAGCACATGAAATGATGCTGGCTCAATATCACTAGGCATTAGGAAAATGCAAATCAAAACCACAGTGAAGTGCCATTTCACATTCACTAGGATGGTTATTACAGAAAGACAGAAATAACAACTGTCAGTGAAGATATAGAGAAATTGGAACTCACATGCATTGCTATGCTGGTGGGAATGTAAAATGGTGTAACCACTGTGGAAAAATCTGATATTCTTCAAAAATGTAAACACAGATCTAAACACAGATCTTCCATATGATCCAGCATTTCACCTGGGGGTATATATCCAAAAAAACTGAAAGCAGGAGCTTACATGGATATTTGCATACCCATATTTATAACAGCATTATTCACAATAGCCAAAAGGTGGAAGCACCTCAAGTGTACCATCAGCAGATGAATGGATAAACAAAATGTGGCATAGACATACAATGGAATACTATTCAGTTTTAAAAAGGAAGGAAATCTAATATATGCTATGGCATGGATGAATCTTCTAGACTATGCTACATGAAATGAGCCAATCACAAGAGGACAAACACTATTCCATTTATATGAGATACCTAGAATAAAAAATTCATAGAGAAAGAAAGTAAAATGGTGGTTGCCAGGGGGTGGGGGTAGAGTAATACGGAGTTATTATTTAATGGGTATGGAGTTTCAGTTTGGGAATATGAAAACATTTCTGGAGATGGATAGTGGTAATGGTTGCACAACAATGTGAATGTACTTGATTCCACTAATAGTACCCTCAAAAATGGTAAAAATGGTAATTTTATGTTACATAAATTTTACTATAATAAAAAATAAGGAAAAGTCATATATAAGGCAAAATTCAGATATTCTTTGGAAAGCCAGGTATGTCATTTATTTTATTATTTTAGAACTCTGAAAATTAGTTAAGTAGGGAGAGATCTACACACAAAACCAAATTTGTATACACATAAACATGAGATATAAAATTGACCAGCATTCTTACAATATCCCTGATGAACACAGATGCAAAAATCTTCAAAAAAATGTTAATAATCTGAATTCAAAAATACATTAAAAGGATGATTCACCAAAACCAAGTTGAATTTATTCCAGGGATGCATAGATGGTTCAATATCCACAAATAAATCAATGTGATACAGCACAATAAAGGAAGGATAAAAAACACATGGTCATCTCAAGAGATGCTAAAAAAGCATTTGACAAAACTCAGCATCCACTCATAATAAAAACTCTCAACAAATTGGGTATAGAGGGTACATATCTTTATAATAAATAAAGGCCTTATATGGTAGACCTATAACTAACATCATATCAATGATGAAAAGCTGAAAGCTTTTCCTCTAAGATCAGGAACAAGACAAGGATGCTCACTCTCACCATTTTTATTCAACATAGTACTGGATGTCCTAGCCATAGCAATTAGAAAAGAAAAAGTAATCAAAAGCATCCAAATTAGGAAAGAAGACTGTCACTATTTGCAAATGGCATGATACTATATATCTAGAAGACCCTAAAGACCCACCAAAAAACTATTAGAATAAATGAATTCAGTAGTTGCAGGATACAAAATCCATGCACAGAAATATGTTGTGTGTCTATATGCAAATTTTGAACAGAGAAATTAAGAAATAAATCCCACTTATAATTACATCAAAAAGAAAAAATACCAAGGCCTGTACTCTGAAAACTATAAGACATTTATGAAAGAAATTGAAAATGACACAAATAAATGGAAAGCTATCCATGCTCATAGATAGGAAGAATCAATATTGCTAAAATGGGCCATAGTGCCCAAAGCAATTTACAGATTCAGTACAATCCCTATCAAAAAGCCAGTGGCATTTTTCAAATGAACTATAGCAAATAATCCTAAAATGTATATGAAACCCCCAAGCCTCCAAATAGTCAAAGCAATCTTGAGAAAGAAGAACAAAGCAAAGGGTATCACACTCCCTGATTTCAAACTATACTACAAAGCTACAGAAAAATTTTTGGATTTTATTGTCTTATTGAAAAAACTTTGTACAGTATGATACTGGCATAAAACAGATACACAAGGCACTGAAACATAATAGAGAGCCCAGAAATAAATCCATGCCCATATGGTCAATTAATATATGACAAAGAAGGCAAGAATATACAATGGGGAGAAGTACATTTTTCCCAGTAAATGGTGTTGGGAAAACTGGACAGCTATATACAAAAGAATGAAACTGGACCACTGTCTTACACCATACACAAAAGTAGACTCAAAATGGATTAAACACCTAAATATAAGACCTGAAACCATAAAACTCCTAAGAGAAAACACGGGCCATAAACTCTTGAACATCAACATTAGAAAGTCTTTTTCTGGGTACATCTCCCCAGGCAAGGGAATCAAAAGAAAAAACAAACAAGTGAGACTACATCAAACTAAAAATCTTCTGCACAGCAAAGGAAATCATCAATAAAACAAACAGGCAATCTACTTCAGGGGGAAATATATTTGCAAATGATATATATCTAATAGGGGACTAACATCTAAAATATATAAAGAATTCATACAACTCAACACCAAAAAAGCAAATAATCTGTTTAAAAAACAGGCAGAGGACCTGAACAGACATTTTTCCCAAAGAAGAAATACAGATGCTCGACATCACTAATCATCAGGAAAATGCAAATCAAACTACAATGAGAAATCATCTCACACGAGTCAGAATGGCTACTATCCAAAAAACAAGAAATAGCAAGTGTTGATGAGGATATGAAAGAAAGCAAACCTTTGTGCACTGTTGGTGGGAATGTAAAATGATGCAGCTACTTCAGAAAACAGTATGGAGGTTCCTCAAAAAATTAAAAACACACATACTATCCTACTTAGCAATTCTCCTTCTGAGTATTCACCCAAAGAAAACAAAAACCTTAATTTAAAAAGATACATGCACCCTATGTTTATTGCCACATTATTTACAATAGCTAGGATCTGGAAGTAATCAAAGTGTCTCCGAATAGATGAATAGAGAAGATGTAGCACACGTATGCACACACACAACCACCACCCCCCACACACACATGCATTCATGCACACAGAGGAATATTATTTAACCATTAAAAAAAACGAAATCTTGCCATTTCTGACAACACGGATGGATCTAGTAGGTATTTATGCTACGTGAAGTAAGCCAGGCAGAGAAAGACACCACCATACAGGTTCACCTACATATGGAATCTAAAATAAAAAAAGAAAGAAAATTGAAATAGACTCATATAAACACAAAGAACAAACTGGTGGTTGCCATAGCTGAGGAGAATGGGGAGATGGGTGAAATAGGTGAAGCAGGGGGAAATTAGTGAGAATGTTTAATATCTTGATCTGAGTGATGGTTATATGAGTATACATGTAAAAAAATTCATCAAGCTATACAATGAGATTTTTGCATTTTATATATGTACCTCAGTATAAAATTTTTTTAAAATTGACTTTCCTAATTTATTACTCTATGTGCAGACACATGAATACTCCTATGCTGTGTTTAAATTATATTTCTCACTATGTAACACTGCTACATGTAAATAAACACTTACTTTAAAGATATTTAATATTTTCAATGCACTGTTGCATAACTGGTGGTTTGTTATTAATGAAATGTAAAAAACAAAGACAAATGACTAAAAAAAGAAAACAAAAAAAACCCCAGTACCTACTTAACAGCCACAAGCCATTCCCCTTTCCTCCTCTGCCAAATAATCCTGGCAACAACCATCTACTTTCTAACTTTTTTTTTCTTCATTTTTCTATTTTTTTATTGTGGTGAAGACACATAACATTAGATTTACCATCTTAACCATTTTTTTTTTTTGAGAGGGCATCTCTCATATTTATTGATCAAATGGTTGTTAACAACAATAAAATTCAGTATAGGGGGGTCAACGCTCAATGTACAATCATTAATCCATCTCAAGCCTAAATCTCGTCAGTCTCCAATCTTCTGAAGCATAACGAACAAGTACTTAGATGGTGAACGAATTCTTACATAGTGAATAAATTCTTACATGGTGAACAGTACAAGGGCATTCATCACAGAAACTTTCGGTTTTGATCATGCATTATGACCTATAAACAATCAGGTCAAATATGAATATTCGTTTGATTTTTGTACTTGATATATATGTTGATCCCACATTTCTCCTATTATTATTATTATTTTTATTTTTATTTTTAATAAAATGCTGAAGTGGTAGGTAGATGCAAGATAAAGGTAGAAAACATAGTTTAGTGCTGTAAGAGGGCAAATGTAGATGATCAGATGATCAGGTGTGTGCCTATGGACTAAGTATTAATCCAGGCTAAACAAGGGCAGCAAGACATCCACGGATGCAGAAGATTTCTCTCAAAGCAAGGGGGGTGAGGTTCTGAGCCTCACCTCTGTTGATCCCCAATTTCTCACCTGATGGCCCCCCTGCGACTGTGCCTGTCTTAGGTTGTTCCTCCCTTGAGGAATCTTACCCGTCTCTGGCTAACCAGTCATCTTCCGGGGCCATACAGGGAAATGTAAAGTTGGTAAGTGAGAGAGAAGCCATATTGTTTGCAAAGGTTAGCTTTTTACTTCTTTGCAGATTTATGCCTTGTGGCTTCTATGCCCAGCACTTGTCTCGAGGTATCTTTACCACCTGGAGGAATTATGATACTCGGTAAATTCGATATGAGGCACGAATTCTATTTAAGGGTTGTAATTAGGAAGGAAGAAGAAAAGCTATAGATGTAGCATATGAAGGAAACATGGGAGGATTGATTATTTCTTTGACATATCTTCTTGTAGAGTACCTTAAGTATGTATAGGTTTTAAACTACTAACTAATTTGCACACACATATTAACATAATAGGAATACGGTGACATAAACAAAGCAAATCTATAATTACCATCCATCTCCAGTGAAGCCAAGAAAACCATTTAGGCACCCTAGGCATTTGTGAAAATTTATCTATGATATGATGGATATTGTCCAACTGTACTTGAACCATCAGACAAATTAAAGCAGCCCATTTCTGGGATCTGTTCATATCCCATATGTTCTTTTAACCATAGATACTCTATAGTCATGAGATTTTGGAGTGCTACAACTTGCACCCCTCCCAACTCCTGGTTGAGTTCCAACAGTACAGATCCGGTCAAATTTGTTGTCTCACTGTATGCAGATGCCAGCCTAGACATCTCCCTCCTCATTCCTATGGCAAGTCCAGGAGACGGTGGGCTGGATGCAGCCACAACCTCAGCATCGTCCGGATACCTGTGGAGGCTTTTTGATGATCACCCCCGGCACAAGTCCTCCAGAGAGTGCTGATGCCGGAAGCTCCTCCTCATATCGTATCTTAGTTCATTTTCTGGGTATCCAAGCTAGGCCTTGATCTTCTGCATAGAAAAAAACAGACCCTTTGCCCACACTTTGACATGCCCTCTATACCACTGTGCAGAACTCATTGGAGGTCAGCACACAGTAACTGCTTTTTTTTTTTTTTAATTAAGAGAAAGGAATATTATCAGAAAAGAGTACCTCCATAGCTGATCATCTGACACCCTTTAAGTGATCAACATTAAGGATATTTAAAGCATGCGTTGATCTTTGATTTACCAATAGTTTTATCCTGTCAAGGAGTAATCCCCCTTTTCTTTCTTTCTTTCTTTTTTTTTTTTTAATTTTTAATCTACACTTACATGAAGAATACTATGTTTACTATGCTCTCCCCTCTATACTTTCTAACTTTTTTAAGACTTTGTTTCTTAGAGCAATTTAAGTTCACAGAAAAACTGAGTAGAAAGTACAAGAGATTTCTCATACATGACTTGTCTCCAAACATGCACAGCCTTCCCCATTATTAACATTCCCCCATCAGAGTAGTATATTTATTAAAATTAATGAGCCTACATTAACACATCATGATCAAGCAAAGTCCATGACTTATATTAGGATTCACTCTTGATGTTACATATTGTATGGGTTGGGACAAATTTCTAATGACAGGGATCCACCATGAAAATATAATACAGAGTAATTTCACTGCCCTACTAATCTACATTTTCTCACTATACATTTGCCAATTCTGGGCATTTCAAATAAATGGAATCATATAATATGTGGCTGGTGTCGGACTTCTTTCACATAGCAGTTTTCTCAAGATTCATCTATGTGGTATCATATATCAGTATGTCATTGTTTTATGACTGAATAATATTCTACTTATGGATATAGCATAGTTTGTTTATACATTCATCAACTGATGAACATTTGGATTGTCCCATTTTTTGGCTATTAAGAACAATGCTGCTGTTTTTTTCCTAGAGCAAAGATGGTGGCATGAGAGGAGAGACAGAGGCTTCCTCCTAAAACTGGATATAATAAGAAAATTTAATTGGCGCAACTAATCCTGAGACAGCAACAGGAGAGAAGACAGCGTCAGACTGCATACACCTGGAGAAAAGAGAAGACCTCCCTGAATGGGGTAACGTACCAGAGCTGTGGCTCTGCGGGAACTGCGCACCTCCCCAACCCCAGCTCAATGGCGGGAGGAAGAGAAACGGAGCAGGGAGGGAGTGGAAGGCTTGGGACTGCTGAATACCTAGCTCCAGAGATCTGATCTGAGAGCACAAACCTACATTTCATGGTGCTTTCATGAGACTCGCATGACTACCGGGTTGGAAAGTTAATATAGCCAGAGTTCCTGGTGACACTGGGATCCCAGCTGCTTGTGGAAAGAAGGGATCCATATCCGGCTGCTCTGGGACAGAAACATACCTGTGGGACCGGCCCACTGGCTCAGGCAGTGGAGACAGGCACAGCAGACGGGAGGCAGGAAACAGCTCTTCCTCACCACAGGCACCAGTACCACTCCCCTGCGACCCCCAACACTACTTCAGGGGCTGAGCAGCTCCACAGACTACAGCTTCTGGACACCAGAGGGTGGCATATACAAACTTGAAACGCAAAAGGAACCTTGTCCAGAGTAAAATTATTAATACAACTCCCGAAAAAGATTTAAATGATATGGACCTCGTGGCTCTTCCCGAAAGCGAGTTCAAATTTAAAATCATCAACATTCTAACGGAGGTATGGAAAGACATCCAAGAACTCAGGAATGAATTCAGGTCAGAGATCCAATCGTTGAAGAGCATGATGGAGGGTATTAAAAGCAGGTTGGATACAGTGGAGGAGACAATAAATGAAATAGAAACTAGAGAAGAGGAATACAAAGAAGCTGAGGCACAGAGAGAAAAAAGGATCTCTAAAAATGAAAGAATATTGAGAGAACTGTGTGACCAATCCAAGTGGAACAATATTCGCATTATAGGGATACTAGAAGAAGAAGAGAGAAAGGGATAGAAAGTCTCTTTGAGGAGGTAGTTGCTGAAAACTTCCCCAGTCTGGGGAAGGAGATAGTCTCTCAGGCCATGGAGATCCACAGATCTCCCAACACAAGGGACCCAAGGAAGACAACACCAAGACACATAGTAATTAAAATGGGAAAGATCAAGGATAAGGACAGACTGTTAAAAGCAGCCAGAGGCAGAAATAAGATCACATACAAAGGAAAGCCCATCAGGCTCACATCAGACTTCTCAGCAGAAACCTTACAGGCCAGAAGGGAGTGGCATGATGTATTTAATGCCATGAAGCACAAGGGCCTGGAACCAAGATTACTTTATCCGGCAAGATTATCATTTAAATTTGAAGGAGGGATTAAACAATTTCCAGATAAGCAAAAGCTGAGAGAGTTTACCTCACACAAACCATCTCTGCAGTCTATTTTGGAGGGACTGCTATAGATGGAAGTGTTCCTAGGGTTGGATAGCTGTCACCAGAGGTAGTAAAACCATGGTAGGGAGGGTGGAGCAGCAGATTGCGAGGTAAATGCAAAATTAAATTGACTATCTCCAAAGTCAATCAAGGGATAGACAAAAAGTAAAGAATTTGATACCTAATATATAAAGAATGAAGGAGGAAGAAAAAGGAGGAGAAATAGAAAAGAACCTTTAGATTGTGTTTGTAACAGCATACTAAGTGAGTTAAGTGAGACTCTTAGATAGTAAGGAAAGTAATCTGGAACCTTTGGTAACCATGAATCTCTAACGCCTGAAATGGCAATAAGCACATACCTATTGATAATCACCCTAAATGTAAATGAACTGAATGCACCAATCAAAAGACATAGAGTCATTGAATGGATAAAACAACAAGACCCATCTATATGCTGCTTACAAGAGACTCACCTCAAACACAAAGACATGCACAGACTAAAAGTCAAGGGATGGAAAAAGGTATTTCATGCAAACAAACAATAGGGAGAAAGAAGCAGGTGTTGCAGTACTAGTATCAGACAAAATACACTTCAAAACAAAGAAAGTAACAAGAGATAAAGAAGCACATTACATAATGATAAAGGGCTCAGTCCAACAAGAGGATATAACCATTATAAATATATATGCACCCAACACAGGAGCACCAGCATATGTGAAACAAATACTAACAGAACTAAAGGAGGAAATAGAATGCAATGCATTCTTTAAGGAGACTTCAACACAGCATTCAGTTCAAAGGACAGATCCACCAGACAGAAAATAAGTAAGGACACAGAGGCACTAAACAACACACTAGAATAGACGGACTTAATAGACATCTATAGAACTCTACATCCAAAAGCAACAGGACACACATTCTTCTCAAGTGCACATGGAACATTCTCCAGAATAGACCACATACTAGGCCACAAAAAGAGCCTCAGTAAATTCAAGAAGATTGAAATTCTACCAACCAACTTTTCAGACCACAAAGGTATAAAAGTAGAAATAAATTGTACAAAGGAAGCAAAAAGGCTCAGAAACACATGGAGGCTTAACAACACGCCTCTAAATAGTCAATGGATCAATGACCAAATTAAAATGGAGATCCAGCAATATATGGAAATACATGACAACAACAACACAAAGACCCAACTTCTGGGGGATGCAGCGAAAGCAGTCTTAAGAGGAAAGCATATAGCAATCCAGGCATATTTAAAGAAGGAAGAACAAGGCCAAATGAATAGTCTAACGTCACAATTATCAAAATTGGAAAAAGAAGAACAAATGAGGCCTAAAGTCAGCAGAAGGAGGGACATAATAGAGATCAGAGAAGAAATAAACAAAACTGAGAATAATAAAACCATAGAAAAAAATCAATGAAAGCAAGAGCTAGTTATTTGAGAAAATAAACAAAATAGATAAGCCTCTAGCCAGACTTACTAAGAGAAAAAGAGAATCAACACACATCAACAGAATCAGAAACGAGAAAGGAAACATCACGACGGACCCAACAGAAATACAAAGAATTATTAGAGACTACTATGAAAACCTATATGCTAAGAAGCTGGAAAACCTAGAAGAAATGGACAACTTCCTAGAAAAATACAACCTTCCAAGACTGACCAAGGAAGAAACACAAAATCTAAACAAACCAATTACCTGCAAAGAAATTGAAGCAGTAATCAAAACACTACCCAAGAAAAAAAACCCCGGGCCAAGTGGATTTACCTCGGAATTTTATCAGACATACAGAGAATATATAATACCCATTCTCCTTTAAGTTTTCCAAAAAACAGAAGAGGAGGGAATACTTCCAAACTCATTCTATGAAGCCAACATCACCCTAATACCAAAACCAGGCAAAGACCCCACCAAAAAAGAAAATTACAGACCAATATCCCTGATGAACGTAGATGCAAAAATACTCAATAAAATATTAGCAAACTGAATTCAAAAATATATCAAAAGGATCATACACCACGACCAAGTGGGATTCATCCCACAGATGCAAGGATGGTACAACATTCGAAAGTCCACCAACATCATCCACCGCATAAACAAAAAGAAAGACAAAAACTACATAATCATCTCCATAGCTGCTGAAAAAGCATTCGACAAAATTCAACATCCATTCATGATAAAAACTCTCAGCAAAATGGGAATAGAAGGCAAGTAACTCAACATAATAAAGGCCATATATGATAAGCCCACAGCCAACATTATACTGAAGAGCCAGAAACTGAAAGCTTCTCCTCTAAGATTGGGAACAAGACAGGGATGCCCACTCTCCCCACTGTTATTTACATAGTACTGGAGGTCCTACCCATGGCAATTAGACAAACAAAGAAACACAAGGAATCCACATTGGTAAAGAAGAAGTTAAGCTGTCACTATTTGCAGATGACATGATATTGTACATAAAGAACCCTAAAGACTCCACTCCAAAACTACTAGAACTGATACCAGAATACAGCAAAGTTGCAGGATACAAAATTAACACACAGAAATCTATGGCTTTCCTATACACTAACAATGAGCCAGTGGAAAGAGAAATCAGGAAAACAATTTCATTCACAATTGCATCAAAAGGAATAAAATACCTAGGAATAAACCTAACCAAAGAAGTGAAAGACCTATACCCTGAAAACTATAAGAGACTCTTAAGAGAAATTTAAGAGGACACTAACAAATGGAAACTTATCCCATGCTCTGGGCTAGGAAAAATTAATATCGTCAAAATGGCCATCCTGCCCAAAGCAATCTACAGATTCGATGCAACCCCTATCAAATTACGAACAGGAACTGGAACAAATAGTTCAAAAATTCATATGGAAACACCAAAGACCCCAAATAGCCAAAGCAATCCTCAGAAGGATGGGGGGGATCTCACTCCCCAATTTCAACCTCTACTACAAAGCCACAGTAATCAAGACAATTTGGTCCTGGCACAAGAACAGAGCCACAGACCAGTGGAACAGATTAGAGACTCCAGACATTAACCCAAACATATATGGCCAAGTAATATACGATAAAGGAGCCATGGACATACAATGGGGAAATGACAGTCTATTCAACAGATGGTGCTGGCAAAACTGAACAGCTACATGCAAGACAATGAAACTGGATCACTGTCTAACCCCATACACAAAAGTGAAATCAAAATGGATCAAAGACCTGAATGTAAGTCATGAAACCATAAAACTCTTAGAAAAAAGCATAGGCAAAAATCTCTTGGACATAAACGTGAGCGACTTCTTCATGAACATATCTCCCCGGGCAAGGGAAACAAAAGCAAAAATGAACAAGTGGGACTATATCAATCTGAAAAGCTTCTGTACAACAAAGGACACCATCAATAGATCAAAAAGGTACCGTACAGTATGGGAGAATATATTCGTAAATGACAGATCCAATAAAGGCTTGACATCCAAAATATATAAAGAGCTCACATACCTCAACAAATAAAAAGCAAATAATTCAATAAAAAAATGGGCAGAGGAGCTGGACAGTTCTCCAAAGAAGAAATTCAGATGGCCAACAGACACATGAAAAGATGCTCCACATCGCTAGTTATCAGAGACATGCAAATTAAAACCACAATGAGATATTACCTCACACCAGTAAGGATGGCTACCATCCAAAAGCAAACAACAACAAATGTTGGCAAGGTTGTGGAGAAAGGGGAACCCTCCTACACTGCTGCTGGGAATGTAAATTAGTTCAACCATTGTGGAAAGCAGTATGGAGGTTCCTCAAAATGCTGAAAATGGACTTACCATTTGACCCAGGAATTTCACTTCCAGGAATTCACCCTAAGAATACAGCAGCCCAGTTTGAGAAAGACAGATGCTCCCCTATGTTTATCGCAGCACTATTTACAATAGCCAAGAAATGGATGCAACCTAAGTGTCCATCAGTAGATGAATGGATAAAGAAGATGTGGTACATATACACAATGGAATACTATTCAGCCATAAGAGGAAAACAAATCCTACCATTTCCAACAACGTGGATGGAGCTAGAGGGTATTATGCTCAGTGAAATAAGCCAAGCGGAGAAAGACAAATATGAAATGATTTCACTCATCTGTGGAGTATAAGAACAAAGGAAAAACTGAAGCAGAATCACAGAACCCAAGAATGGATTAACAGTTACCAAAGGGAAGGGACTGGGGAGGATGGGTGGGAAGGGAGGGATAAGGGCAGGGAAGATGAAAGGGGGCATTACAATTAGCATGTATAATGTGGCGGGTGGGGGAAAGGGGAGGGCTGTGCAACACAGAGAAGACAAGTAGTGATTCTACAACATCTTACTATGCTGATGGACAGTGAGTATTATGGGGTTTGTTGGGGGGACTTGGGGTAGGGGAGTGCCTAGTAAACATAATGTACTTCATGTAATTGTAGATTAATGATAAGAACAATAACAAAAAAAAATCCAAGAGCAAAAAAAGTAAAAAACGTTTTTTGAGCCCAAGAAGCTAGACACAGAGGAGTACATACACTATGATTCATTCATATGAGGTTTCACACACAGGAAAAATTAGTCTTTGGGGCTAACATTAGAAGAGTGGCTATCCTTGGACAGATGGTGACTGGATGTGGGCATGGGAATTTCAGGTGCTGGCCACATTCTGTTTCTTGATTTGAGTGCTGATTTGTAATTGCTTCGTGAAAGTTGTGGAGTTGTACACAGGATCTGCATGCTTTGTCAAAGATGTTATGCTATAAAGTGTTTACATTAAAACCACTAAGAGAAGTTAAAAAAAAAAAGAACAATGCTTGTATGAATTTTCATATACACATTTTTGTGGACATATTTTCAATCCCCTTGATATAAATCTAGGAGTGGAATTGCTCAGTGACATGGTAACTCTATGTTTAAGTTTTTGAAGAATTTCCAAACTGTTTTCCAAAGCTACTGTATCATTTTACATTACCGCCAGTAATGTCTGAGGGCTCTATTTCTCAACATCCTTGTTAACACTTGTTATTGTCATCTTTTTTATTCGATCCATCCTACTGTTGTGAAATGGTATCTCATTCTGGTTTTGGCTTGCAATTCCCTAACAACTAAGCATAGTGAGCAATTTTCATGTGCTTATCTTCCTTGAGAAATATCTATATTCAAATCCTTTGCCATTGTTAAATCCAATTATTTGTCTTTTTATTTTTAAGTTGTGAAAGCTGTTTGTATATTCCAGATGTAAGTCTCATCAATATATGATCTGGAAATATTTCTCCTATTCTGTGAGTTGTTTTTTCACTTTATTGATGGTGCTCTTTGAGGCATAAAGGTTTTTAATCTTGATGAAGTCCAATTTACCTGTTTTTTCCTTTTTTGTTTGTGCTTTTGGTGTCTTATCTGAGAAACCATCACCTAACCCAATGTCACAAAGACATATTCCTGTTTTCTTCTAAAAGTTTTATAGTTTTAGCTTGTACATTTAGGTCTTTAATACAATTGGGTTAATATATATGATCCAAGGAGTAGTCCAATTTCTCTCTTTTGCATGTGGATACCCAGTAGTCCAAGCAGTGTATGTTGAAAACATTATTCATTCCATGTTGAATTATCTTGGCAACCTTGTTGAAAATTAGTTGACCTTAAGTATAAGGGATTTACTTCTGAACTTCCAACTCTATTCCATTGGTATAAAGGTCTATCGTTGTGGCAATATTATACTGCCATCAAATTAATTAACTTTTATCGCATGTTATATCTTTAAAACCTTCTTATATATGAGAAAGAATTGCTGTTTTTATGCAATCCACCTTTAAAGTCTTGTTACATAAATATTTAAGTTTGTAAAAGTCTACTTTAAGATAAAAATAAAATTATTTATTATTCAGAAAAATCTTAATTATAAAAACTCAAACACCATGACAACAGAGGATTGTATTTCAACCTTACCTAAAGGATTAACGGGATATTCACATTCTGCAGTGGCATATATACATGTTTACATACACAAGGACTGCCTTTTGACCAGTCTCTCTATCCGCCCACCCTGACACACACCTTCACTTGAAGCACTTGAAACTTCTAAATTCATATGTAACCACCAACTTTAGAACTAGAAAAATCTTTTGAAATCATTTCCTATTTTTCACAGATGATGCAAACCCCAAGTTAAATGAATTGACTAAACTCATATAGCTAGAAAGTACAATATCAGGTATTAGAATCCAGGTTTCCAAATTTCTTTCAACCACGAGATGCTGACTCATGTAAATATTTACTCATTTCAAAAATCATTTAAAAGGTGCTGGTACTATACTTAATGCTATAAATATGAAGATTAAGTGACTAAAATCTCACCCCCAAGGAGCCTACCATGGAGAAGGAAAATAAATATGAAACAAAGGAAAGGACAGAAGTGCCACAATAGAAATGTATATTAGGTTCAATGTATTTAGGCTCAATATGAACAAGTATATGCCACATAATATATAAATATACCATTTGAACAAGTGAGAATTTATACAACCCAATCAGAGAGATCCTTTCATAATAATTCCATTGAGAAAGTACATATTTATGTTAACATTAATACTTGACATGTTTAAAATACTTGGAAAACTTCACTTTTGCAAATGCCTTCAGTAATCTCATTGATTTATAAATTCTTCTTTTTAAAATCAGCCATTCATTAAGCACATGTAACTCTGTGACAAATTTAGCGGTAGGTCTAGAAATAGAGAAATGAATTTGATACTTCTCCTTTTGTTAAAGTGCTTGCTCTTAGTCTAATGGGGGAAAAAATAAGTAAACAGATAATGGCAAATGAGTGTGGTAAATGCTATGAGAAACGTATTTTCACAGGGAGAGGAGGAGCTCAAGAAAGGACCCCTACCCCGAATAACCACAAATTTGACTACTCACACTGAATAAACACCTGTCTCCCAACATTTGGCTTAAAATTATTTCGGCAGTTTCAACAAATTACTTTTCTACCTTTATAGGAAAAAGACTGGCCATGAATGAGGTCATTTAAAAAAAAAAGTGCACCACAGTCTCTAAAGTCAGTTCCTGGAAATCTAAAATAACTTTTGAGCAACAGATGATATGTATACCAACAAAAAAAGATGACTAATTCAAAAGTGTCAACATTCACTTAAATTTATGACATATATGCACATTAATACATCAATCATATTTAGAGTCATGCTTCACATATTGCTCTATTCTTTATATACAAAAATCAGGTATAAAATGTTAAATAACAATCACCAATAGAAACCAATATTCTTAAGACATTTAACTGTATTTCCAAAATTTCAACTTCCAAGCAAAGTGATCAACACTCATATCTGTTATCAACAAAACATGTTTTGCAAAAAAAAGCAGCTTTTAAAAGCACCTTATTAAAATTCCCTTCTTCACAATGTGAAGGATAAAGGATTTCCTGATTCAACAGAAATGAACTGATACATAACTACATTCTATTATTATAATCGTTATTATTACACATTACAAATATACCTCTTAGAAGGAAATATTCACATTTTCATGAGGCAAAGGCAGGGATGTAAAGTGCTTTTAATAACAGAATACCAAAAGATCTAGAAACAAACAGCAACAGCATTTTGTATTTAACATATATAACCTGTAACTCTAATATTTGTTTTTGAAATTGAATTTTTACAAAATTGTTAGCAATTTTACAAAGAGAATTTGGAATGACACTAATTATTTCCCTTACAATTGATTTTATTTAAGTATGATTTTGATTATTTGTTTTCTTCATCATGATTATAGGATTTCTTCTATATTTATTTTGGGAACTATCATAATAGATAACAATATACCTACAAAAAATTATGACAAGTATCAAATTGATCAAAGAGAAAAAAGGTCAGCAAGATAGAATGAAAGAAGTTGATAAAGTCAATGTGTAAAACAAGACTTCTATTCATCTGAAATAAAGCTATAGCTTGATATATAGATCTTTAACTTCTCTAGTTTGAGTTCCCAATGGTGCCAGCTTGGATAGACATCCACTGTACTAACATTCAGAACAGGCTTAGCTCTACCAGAAAAGAAAGGAGAATTACATAATGGATACAAATTAATGCTCTGGAAATGAGACATATTCAAGAGGTTCAACAGGTATGTAAAAATCTTAGAGCTGTTATCTTTAAAATCTATGAAATAGAAGGTTCAGTTTCTTTTATAATATGGTTTTTCTCTCTCTTTTTTAAAGCTACCTGCTTTTTTTTTTTAACTACCTGCTTGCAAGGCAAGGTAAATTTTTCAATATTATTAAATATTCTCTTCATGGACAATTTGAAAACAATTCAGAATATATCAGTTAAGTAGGAAGTCATGGCATCTTAATCTCTAACAATGAAAGAGAAATTACATGTGCAAGATAAAGTCTAATTTAGAACATTTTCTTGTTCTCTCATTCTATCAGCTAATCATGTAGAGTTTATCTTATCCCAAAATATATAAATATGGTTTGCACTTTCCCAAACAGAGGTTATTTAATTGTAAGTATCCCCTCATAAATGTAAGACTCATTTTCCTTTGTACAGTCTAGGACAAAGTATTCTTTTGGATACCTATAGTCATTTCAAAAGCTTAACTAGGAGGTTCCTTTCTCACCTTTTCTGGAATTGGTTAAATCACATTAATTTCTTCACTTTTTTTTTTAAGTCTCTAAATCAACCCTAACAAACATCTGGCTTTTATTCTTAAGCCTTCAATTGCTTCTAAATTGTAGACATTGAACTTTCTATCATAAAATTTCTAGGAAATTCCATACTCAATGTTTAAAATAGCTGTAGCCAAAAAGGAAGAGTCCTTTTTTCTTTCGTCAGCATGGAGACCATACTTCTGGACACTGCAGGCTAAAACTCTGCTGGCATTTAAAAAATTCTATTTTGCCCTCTTAAGGACAAATCTAATTTGTTTTCCACTGTCACTCACAGAACTATCCCAGCATTACTCTTCCAAAGTACCTTATTCTCTCTTGTTTCCTTCATCCCTTTCCATCAAGTGTACATGCTCAGTATTAGTTCTCCCCCTGCTCTCCCTCCACCCTCATGTATTAGCTGTAAAATAGATGTAAAGCTTGGTGTAAGTCCAAAAATTTTATGATCAAAATACATACTTAGCAAATTGTTTGGCTAAATCTTTCATGTATGATGAAAGAATATTACCACAATTCATTAGCAAATTATAGACTTTGAAATGTAGGCAGACAAATATTTGGCCCTGTATCAATCAATTTGGACCAGCTGGGTAGAAATTCACACAATCCCAGGAAACCCAGGAAGTGAGGTGCTCTTTCATTTTTCATTCACTTGAAACATTAAAGAAAAATTATCATTCTATAAAAATGTCCACTTTCCGAGATTTTAGCAGAGCCATTTTAGATTGAGTTTTATTTTCAGTCAATTACTACTTTAGTGACCAATAAACTGATCATTTTTCTTGCAAAATTAACTATGGAAGAATACTGCCCAATGTATACACAGACACCTTAATACTTGACCATTATACTCTTGTTCAAAAGCTAAATATTTAATAATGGTTTTATTGCCCAAAAAGAGGGTGGGGGAGATGTGCTTCTACATACACTATATCAGCCTGGAAACTAATTTTGCAGTTATTCACAATAAATAATATCATTAACATTCCTCCTCTGAGCCCCTCTAACCTAGTGAGGTGACCCTGTACAAAGATTCTGATTGATCCTATGTCTGTCTGTTTTGGTTAAGCTACAAGGCCATATATGGGGACAGCTGCACTTTGGGAGCAACTTAAAACAAATTTCATCATAGCAGCATCTAATCCAGTGCTTGGTACAAGACACATGGAAAAGTCAGTGTCAAAATTAAACAATGACGGCTTTGCAATGAGCAGATGCTTTTGCCTTGCAGCTGTAAAAACCTTAAAACAATCCAGTCCTCAATTGTCTGGTCACGCAATGACCACAAAGCAAGGAATACATTTTGTCATTTATAGAAAATGTTTGCTACAAGCTTTTAAAGCTGTTTTTCTCTTCATAAAGTTTTAAATAAATAGAATTTATATTGAGAATAATGATATGCTAATATAGCCCTAAATTGAGCAATAGGACTTTTTTGAACTTGTATTTGCCACACAAAATATGTCTGAAAAAGAATAACTCTTTGACTAGATAGTATTAAGTCATATACAAAACACATTAGACAAAAGAAAAATCACCCTAAGCAGATGTTGTAAGAGAGGTTATAGCTAAGTAATCTTTGGTATATAACAGTAAACTTGTAAGTGATTTTCTATATGCAGGCCTCATCTTAATATACCTTGGTGTAGCTTATGTTTCCAATCCCTTTATATTCACCTACCCATCCTTTGGTTTACTTCCGTTTGGGGATTTTGTTTGTTTGTTTGTTTATTTTTGCTGGCACGCAGCAGGGGGAAGAATGAGATTATTATTCTTATTTTATGTCTGAGAATACTTAAACATTAAAATATTTCTCAGTTTATGTAACATGGTACTTAATTAAGTCTATAAAGAAATTACAGCCTTTTCCAGCCCTTACCCTACGAGAGAACCTTGTCTGGCATTCAAGAATCTTAAGAGTTAATAATTTAATATTTAAATAAACTCCTATTCATGAGGAGAAAGGCTCTACCCTGTCTGAAACCAAAGAACCAGCCTCACCTAAGTAAGTGACTGCATGATAATGATCAATACACTTCTGCTAATTGTGGTTCTGACTTTAAAGATAGATTTTTATGGTACCTACAAAAAAGAGAATCTAGTAGTCTCACCTTTATTTTAAATAGTCTGTTGCAAAAAAAAAAAATTTGTTTTCTGTTTTTCCTAATCATTCAAATTTTTCTTGAAATCCATTTCTCTCCAACGATATCAATTCAGTAACAATTCATTGCTTATAAATTTCACTACATGTCTTGTTGGTTGAAGGTTTTGAGATTCCCCTTATATTCCTTTCCACCTCACAACTTATATTTCAATGAACAAGTTCCAAAGTAATAACAATGTAAATGGGAAATGAATGAAATTTTGTTTTAAATATCAAAGAAGGCATGCTACCCTCTTCATTAAGTCTTTCAGGAATAAAATCTCAAATATTTTCTGTGGTTGT
This sequence comes from Manis javanica, assembly GCF_040802235.1. Taxonomy (NCBI): domain Eukaryota; kingdom Metazoa; phylum Chordata; class Mammalia; order Pholidota; family Manidae; genus Manis; species Manis javanica. The sequence continues at coordinate 40,087,692 of NC_133159.1, forward strand.
TTATGCATTTCTATACTTTACTTTCTAAGAATATTATTAAAACATATTTCTATATAAAGCACATTGGTGCATTATGACTTTTTAAATATAAATTCTAGACATTCATTTAAAGAGATCAGCCAAACTTGGAAGCAATCTTTCCTATGAAATGGTTACAATGACCATTAGGTTATATGCCACTGGTATGTTTTTTGTTGCAGTTTTTGCGAATAGCTGTAATTAAAATGGCCTTGAATTACCGTGTCAGTAATATATGCCATCAAACAAAAGTCAACCATGCAACAAACCTGTATCACAAGAGAATTAGACTTAGAAGTATAAAAACATACTAAACAACCTACACGTATTTCTAGATGTGATCCCTTGTATCTTACCATAGCTTAGAATAAGAATTACAGTGTATTTCAAATTACAATATTGCATACGAGTAGCTTTAAGGATAAGAATAACTATAAATTTGTAAAAACTGGATTTGCTTATATTTTCTTCGGAAGTATATTCTAACTTAAGGTTATTATTTATGCAATTGTAATTGACATTTAATAGATTTTAATACAGTACATATTTTTATGGAACCATGTAGATAGTTACAAAAATGGCTGATTCAAATATATGGTTCTTTTAAATGCATTTTTTCTTTTGGGTTCACTCAATAACAGCAATATTATTTTAAAGTATATATTTTACTCAAAAAATGCAATAAGTCACAAACCAAAAGCTAACAGATGTGTGACTTCTAATTAGTTATAATAATCTCTGCTTCAATGCCATTAGAATGAGCCTTTCTTTTCTTTTGAAAACTAAAAAAGCTTTCCTTTGAATTTTAAACTGTCAGGGTGCTTCACAGTCAATGTACAAAATCTGCTTTGATTAAAATTTTAGACATCTACAGTGATAACTTTATGAAAGAAAATATTAAATTATAATTATCCTAAACAGACACAGTCTTGTGAAACTAACCCTACATTCATGTTAAAACACAAAGAGTTGAATATAATGAATTTGATTCATCCTCGGACACAAAGCTTCACCACAGTAAACTCAGTCAACTGTTGCTCTTGCGCCTATATTCATGGTGCTTAAATAGCGCACTTTAAAACAAAAAAAACTCCAATTGGCTTTTCATATATCCACCCTCCCCAAAAATAACGCACTTGAAAAACTCAAATGATATGAAAGGCTTCAAGGCCTCTTTTCTCCCTTTCATACCCCCTTTTTTTATTTCTGTTTGCAGTAATCTGCCTTTCTCTTTCTCTTTCTCATTGCTACAGAGCAAGCGAGGAGGCTCAGAGCTTTGAAAAGGGGGCTCAGTGTGTAATGGGTCCACTAGAATTAATTTACTTGCACCAAATCCATTCAGCACAGAGGTTTTTTTCCCCCTCTCTCTCCCCTCAAATCATTTGGAGTCGGACGCAGCCCCCAGCCTTTGTAATTCTAGTAAAGCACTTAAAGTGCACAGTAGGTGTTCATGAGGACCATCTGGTCAAAAGCAAAACAAGCTGCTGATTTTGCCTTTGAATAGAATGAAGCAAGTGTGAATTAGTCTCTTCAATTAGCACTATTACAACCTGTCAAGTGCATATTGTAAAACAGGATTATTACAGTATTGGTCACCAGTGCAATTATTTACTCTCTGCCTTTTCTTGCATATAAAAATGTCTTATGTTTATTAGTTTCTGATAACTGAACATGATTTCTCTTAACCCACGCATTTCAAAACTACGGACACACAAATCACAGATTATGAAACATGGTCAGCCAAGAAGATGTCAGGATACACATAATATCTCAAGTAAGAAAGGACTAAAGCATTGTCCTTAATTCCTAACGAAATTTCACCATTTCTATCTTCTTGAAATGTTGGTGAAGAAATAGATGGGCTAAAAAAAAAAATTTCCAATATTCTAAATACTTTCAGAGAAAGAAAAGGACTTGTCAGTTCCAAATGGCAGTATTGTAAATATTATTTAAATTTACTTCTTAAGGAGATAATTTGTTAAGAATTGCAGAAAATCTCAACATTTATAAAATGGTCGTTACTGATTTGTTCATTTGAAGTGGTATGACTTCAACAGATCTCAGTTATAAAATAATCTTGCAACTAGTAATATACGTACATATTTTAAAAAAACTCATAATCTCCTTTTCTGAAGGCTGAATAAAAGGCTTGAATTCACTGCCCAGTTGCTTAAGAAATTATATCTCTTTCATTCTTGCTAAGATGTCATTTGTGATTTCAAATTTTTAAAAATAAATCTATGATATATGCTAATTAAGTGGGTCCATTCTAATTGAGCTTATATATGCCACTTATTGTGCAGTGACTATAAACCACTTAAAACTTTTAATTAAATAAATACAATTTAATTTATCCCTTGCATATGCACATTCTCAGGTACCCTACTCTTCAAGCTCTGTGCCAGCACCCCCCACCTTCTCTATAATGGAAAACAAACCAACTAAAAAACAAACAAATCAACAAAATCCAACTATACTTAAAACATTTACACAAATGGTTAGTTAAGAAGTTATAGTCAACCCACTACCAGAAAATTGCTCATTAGAACAATCTGTAAAAGACTACATATTTAATTACTACTAATGACCTCCAGCATTAAAGGAAGCTAGTTCGAAATACATCATAGTCAAACAAGTTGAGAAAGTTTCAAGTAGAAAAATAGACACAAAAACCAACATGAGTTTCAAATTAACCAAATCAGAATTAACCTCATGATTTCACAATTACTTAGCTAAGATTCTTTTTAAGGATTGGTATGATTCATGTGTTTTTTTTAGTTTATTTCTTGATGCTAATTCAAACTAGTGGCTTCTTACTTGACAATCACTAGTATTAGTAGCAACATGTTTTACTATTCCATTCAAAATATACCTTTATAGGTTGTAAATTTTCCCCTTTCTTTCTGATAAAGAACAAAATAAGCATTAATAAGAAGAGTGAGAATTCTAGGGTAAAGTGAAACTTGGAAGAGGATTTACATAATACCAATAGCTATTCATTGTGATTCTCAAAGTAATAGATAAGTAATATTCCGTGAATCCACAACAAAAATACTAAGATTTCTTATCATTGTTATTCTGGGTCATGTGTGTATTCCTTAAGTTTGTATGACATCTACAAAGAAAAGCGGATATTTTGCCTAATAGCTTTTGCAATAGTAAGAGAGACAAAAAGAATTAGTTTCCAAGAAAAGTTGGCTTGATTTCAGGGACTTTATATCCTTTTCCACACCTGGGGTTAGGATATGCAAGTAGGCAAATCAAGCTTTTTTCCCTTAATTTAACCAATCCCACATATATATGCAACCACAGATCTTTTACAGTATTAGAATTCCTAGAATCTGTACAATTAACTATTTATAAGCCTGAATTCTCAGTGTAGAAAATTCATTGAAATAGGTAAGCTTGTTCAAATTTTTAAGGAAATATACTAAAGTGTGACAAGTAATTTGGGACACAAAAAGGTAGAAAGACAAGCTGTGACAAAATCAGTGTTATTTGACAATTTTTATGCACTATTTTGTCATAATGGTAAAAGAGAAAGGATTTTATTCTTATGACTACTTGCAACTCTCTATTTTGACCTTTGTATACTATCATTGCCTTTTCTCAAGTAGGAGGATAACGTAAGTGAAAGGATTTGTAAAGAGCTTAAAAAAAAATTCTCAAAATCTAACCAGCTTAAATTAAAATCTAGAAGACCCAAAGGACATAAGTCATTCATTGTGAAGCAGGAGACCACAGAGGCAGAATGAACAAACACTTGTACAACTATGGGTTTATCACCACTAAGTTGCATGAACATATGGTCACTGAACAGTTTATTTGAAATTCAAACTGCATCTAAGTTCTATTTCCTAATTCAGTATTTTTAAAAAGTGTATTTCATCTAATTAAAAGTTGAAATCATAGTGTCTTTTTCAACCCTATTTAACAGAAATTTCACTCTGGAAGAAAAACATTACAAAAGCTTTCTTTTAAAAATGCAAGGCTTTCAAAAATTAAAAATACCCAAAACTGGTATTTTTCTTCACCTACAATAAAAATAACATACTACTATAGGGAAAAAATATCAGGTTTTTTTCTCTCTCTCATATGTTGGTTAGAATTCATTCTTTAACCTATTAAGCAACATTGAAAAGAAATTTCTGAAACTGACAGAAATTAATTTATAATTTAAGATAGATGGCATCATTAAGCTACCACATTGATAGTAAAAATTCTAGCATTTATAAAATAACACTGCAAAACTATTTCAAGATTTTATTTTTACTGTGTTGCAAACTGATTTTTAATCACACGACAAAAAAAATGAACATACTTAACTGTCACTGTGGGTTGCATGGCTGTAGCATAAGAGCGTCTCATCCTCCTGAAACCCCCCCAGGTATTCCACAAGTTGAAGAAGAGTCATAGGACTTGGCCTACAGAGTATAATCTATGTCCCTTTTCTAAACTGTACAGAATAAAAGAGCCTATGTGTATCTGTCTACTCACAGAAAAGCAACTGATATTAGAAACAACATTTATTTTTTCCTGGCAAGTAGCATTTCAAAATATTGTTTTAAATCAACTGAAAAAAAAAAAAAAGAGATAGGAAAAAAAAGAAGAAACCAAACCGTTGCCAAGAAATACAGAGGAATATCTGTCTTTGCAAAAACATTCCTGGGACATTTTTCATTTGGAAAATAGTATGAAAAAGATTTACTGTTTTCAAGTCCTTGAAGCTTAAAATATATTTGATAATCTACATAGCAAGCCATGGAGAACAGTTTCAGCCAACTGTGGCACACAATGGCACATTTACAGAATTTTAAATATTTCTTTTAATAATTGATGTAGTCATTTTGAATCATTCTGCATAGGATATCAGGTGTGAGCAGATTGCATTAACGCTGCTTAAACATTTCAACTTGTCAGTATGGCCAACTCGATTTCGGAAATATTTGCAGTATTTTCCCATCGAAACAGTAATAAAGGCAAAATAAATATATGCCACTACTTTATAATCACCGAACATTAATGAATATTTTATGTCTTTTTAAATCTCCCTGTTTAATTTAAAAGGGTGAAATTAAGTCTCCTCCGTGCAATATGCCAATTATCTGTAAATCAAACAATAACTTGGCCATTATGCTCCTTTTTGTTAATATAAGAGAAGCTAATTTGAAAACACTGAATGCATTTTTAGACTATCAGTTTAATAGTCCTTTCTGCCCTCTTCTGGGAGGAAGTTGAAATACACTCAAACTATGGAAACTGGAAATGTGAAAAACAAAAAGGTAGAATATTAGCTATAAAAATCTCAATCAGAAAGAAAAATAAAGCAATCAATTTTTATCCATTATGCATTATACTAGTCTTCAATTTAAAAAAGTAAGTCAACAACATAATGGAATTGACTCATTACCTCTGCTTTTCTTAAATGGAGTTATTATTTTGAAACTAAATTTTCTGTATTTAATTTTATTCAGTAATTAAAATTTTACTATCATTAAGTTTCCACAGTAACTCTGCAACTGAGCCATAGTTATAAACATTATTTCTAATGTAAAAATAATGGTAATATTTCAAGGAATTAAAAACTTTAATTTAGACAAATATCCATTATAGAGGTTAAAAATGCAATGACAGTTAATATATTTAAAATCCTGGAAAGAAATTAAATATCTCAAACATATGAGTCAAATTAGAGGCCACAAAATTTTTTAAAGATTTTAGTTACTAGTCAACAAACTATTCAAGTGATAAACAGAAAATAAACTTCAAGCATTCAGTTATTTATGTCAAATTCACAAGTTGAAATTCATTGACATAACATGAAAAAAGGAAACCATTAATAGTCTAGCTATTACTGAAACAATTCATATACTTTTGAAAAACGATTAGGGTGAAAACAACTTGTTCTTTCAATATGACATTAATTATTATAGTCAATGTGGTCTAAGAAAAATTTGTGAAATAATCCAAGATTAAGCATAATTAATTCTCTTTATAAAAATATCAGTAGATAAATTATTGCTGTCTTGACAACTTATAAGGGGTAATGTGACATAATCATCATTGCAATGCTTTTAAACACAAGTGCTATCATAGCCTTACACATCTTACCCCCATGGAGATAAATTACTGGCTTTTAGGTGGTTGGGGCCATGGGCAAGAAGGTACTTCTCTCTTGGGGGAGGTTCTTTTTTGAAACAGTGGCCCTGGTTGGCCACACTGAAGAAAATATTGACACAATAAATAGACTCTTCTTGGATATTCTGAGCTAAATGACTGACAGTCTCCAATACCATCTCAGGAAAACTGCCCAAGGCTGGGACTGATCTGCTTAAGAAAAGCTGTCTCAAATTCCTTTTGGAAAAAGGCAAGGTACACGTTATAAATAATATATCTGAAAGCAACCTTTCAAATAAAATATAAGCATGTTCAAAATGCATGCTGTCAACAATTGCCAAATTAGTGTTTTGAATAATTACTATAAAATCATGAAATATAATATATAATAATGAGTTATTTTCAAACAGGGTTTTAAGTTGACTATTTTAAGAATTATCAAGAGCTCTCATTTACAACATCCATCTTTCTAGGTCAAGTCATCATATCTACAGTAATTATTGATGCTCCAGTTAATTAAAATTAAGAACCCAATAATGAAACATAAAGCGAGTTTCCAACCAGAACAGATAGGCCCTTTTTAACAGGGTCAACATTAGCTATAATGAACTACCTTTATTCCTTAGCTGTGAGACATAACTCACCTCTTGAATGGTACTGCTTCCTGAGAAGTTCAGGTTGTACTCCCGCTGGACTTCTCGGTGGGTGATGATCAGCATGAAGTTTTGATTTAATGACTCCTGCAGGGCACTGAAAGGGTTGAAAGAAAAACAAGGAACTCTTGAGATGAACAAGTTCTAGCTTGCTTTACACCGAGCTGCAAAAACCCCAGGAGTACCATAACCTCCACACAGGCATGTCCGGGCCCAATGTTATCATCTTTTCAGCTCCTAAAGGTAAGAGAGCATGCTGAGAACAACCGAGGGGAGCTAACCTGTTAACTCCTTCTCTACCAAGGTGTTCTTAAACTTCAGTCTAAATAGTCTGCATACATAAGAATTTTCTACAAGTCATATGCTAGTTTGCATATATATTTCCTCCTAGAGAACCAGATTTATCAATTGTATCGAATTCCAAATATGTTACTAAAATGTATACTCAAAAGCTCTGTTCAATTCGAAGTGAAACTGATGTTCTAGAAGAACAGAAATACAAAAGTATTGTTTATATTCATGAATGTTCTATAAGAATAGAAATATGGCTTCAGTCAAAATTCAGAAGATGTTGAAATCTATAGAACTTTAATTGCTATACCTAAATTCCTTCAAAATAATTGTGTTTTCACTTAGGACTTAGCAATATACAGAATTCAGAAACTGGAGAATTTAGATCAACACTAAACTCTATGCCAAAGTTCTAAAATATTAGAAATGTGTCAGAACTATAAAGAGTAAATTAAATTAGCCACAAAAATTAAGACACTTAAGTCATGGTTCTATGTGTTTATGACAATATTAAGAAGCACTATCAGCATTAAAAATAAAATTTTATCCCCATTATGTGTGAATAATCTATACTGCAGCCTCAAGGTAATTATGCCATGCTTACAGAATCAGTAAAATATTTTGGGTGTGCTGTATGGTTCTGGAGTTTATCACTCCTCCTTTGCCAATGTGTAACTATGTGGTAAACATACATGAAATTTAAGATTAGTATTAGGCAGTTAGACAATGTCTGCCCCATTATCTCCCATAGAGTTCACAGGTTAACTACAGGAAACACCAACATATAGCATGAAATACTATGGATTAAAGGAAATGATGCCCCACTAAAATAAAGCTTCTTTAGACAGGAACCTATGTCACTGTATGCTTAGCTGTTAAACATAATGCCTGCCACACTACAAATAAATATTATTTGAATAATAAGTAAACTGTGAATTTCCAGAAGGAAAGAGATATATTCATCTTTACACCTCACACTGCAATGTTGTCTTCTAGAAAACTATGGGAATTAAGATTTTGATTTTGATTCATCTATTTGTCAACGTTAATGCAATGCCTTGCACTATTCCGGGTGCTTAGGAAACCAACCCAAATAATATGTAGTTTCTACCCATAAAGAGCTTTACAATTTAATAAGGGTAGACAGATAAACAGTCATTGTATAAGTTAATAGGGACAGTAGAGAAATCGAAAAAAAAAAGTACAATGAAAACAGAGAAGGAAGTGCTTAGCTCTGCCTCAGTGAGAGGAAAAGGGTTAAAGAAAAGCTTCAGAGAAAAAGAAAAATAAAGGTTGAAATATGAAGGATAAGTAGAACTTCAGAATTTATCACAGAGAAGAAATTTTTGTTTTATTTGGGGAAGAGAAATGTGTGGCACTTTTTAGACAAGGAAATAGTATGTGGAAGAACAAAGCATGATCATTCAGTCAATTAATATATATTTATTGAGCACGTACCTATATTTATAACACTGTTCTATTTGCTAGAGATACAGTGGTAAGAAAAATAGTCTCTTCTTTCATGAAATTTACATTCTAGACAAACAATAACCAAGTAAATGAATAATTTTAGAGAATGCTAAATGCTATGAGGAAAATAAAACAGGATTATAAAATAAAAGTTAATAGAGGGACAGGTTGAAGGGAATTGTTTTCAACAGAATAGTTGAGCAAAACATCTCTGAGGAAGTGACACTTAAGTTGAGGCTGGTTCAGTAAGAAAAAGATAGCAAAAGTCTGATCATGTAGGTCCTTGTAAACCACAGTAAAAAATTTATTATTTATAGTAATTACAAAGGAAAGCCATCAGGTTTTTACAAGGGGAAATGGTTAAGATACAACTTGTATTTACAAATACATTTATATGGCATTTTGGCTGCTCTGGCTCCAATGAGGAAAGAATGAAGGCAGGGAAAACACACAGGAGGCTAGTCTCGGCACAAAGCAATGGTGGCTTGGACTAGGATGGTAGAAGTGGAGATGATTAAGAGTTGTCAGATTCAGATGTACTTTATAGGTAGAAGACAGATAAACTTACTAATGTAGTGTGAAAGAAAAGTGTAACCCCAAGGCTTTTGGACTAAACAAATGGAAGAACAGAACTGCATTTAATAAAGAGATCTGCAGTATGAACAGGCTAGGTGGGGAAATGAGGAGTGAAGTTTTGGATATATTAAGTTTAGGATACCTATTAGGCATACAAAATTCAAGACTATAAGCTTTTTGAGGGTAAATATCTAATTTTTCAACAGTATTTCCCTTGGCAACTAGCATACTAAAAGGTCATTCAATTCAATCCTATAAACAGTTAAGGAATAGCTCTGCATTTACAATTGTCTGTAAGAGTTGAAGGTCAAGTAAGAGAGCTCAAAACATGAGAGTGACAGCATACAAAAAGTATTTAGATTTTTTTTGTGGCCAAAAGAAATCACCCATGGAAAACAGATATTTAGAGAAAAGGAGTGAGGCCAAGATGGAGCCGTAAGGTGCTCCAATAATTTGAGATTAGATTATTTTTTCAAATTAATGAGGAGTCAATGTAAAGGAGATTGAGAAATGATGAGATAAGAAAAAAGTCAAAGTCTGTCAAAAGGGAGTCAAAAAAACTGTTTCAATTAGGAGGGCATGAGCAATTATGCCAAATGATGCTGAGACATTAAGTATAGTATGGCGAAAAAAATGACCATGTTCAGGAAATTGTTAAAAGTTTATTGTGGCCATAACCAGGGGGTATGAGAGGAGCATAGTGAGACTCATACAGTGGTCTGGGTCAATGTCAATAAGTGTACGTTAAATTAATTTGGAGTCAGAAGTCACAAGTAATTAATGTAGAGCCTACTTGGAGTTTCAAGGCCTTTTACAAGTAGACCTGTTTCACAACCATTCACCAAAATTGGCTTCTGCTCTAAAGCATGGCTGACTTCCCCATATCAAAAACACCACACCACACCACACTCATTTCATTCTCTGCTCAAGTTGTTTTCATCCTCCTTCCCATACTCCTCCCACTAATACTGCACAGCTTTCTGTTTGTATTTATTACAGATTTCATCTACAGTTTGTATTTATTATAGACTTCCTTTTCTCTGAAAAAAACTGTTTCTCCAGCCTATTGTTTCTATTTGTTTCAGACTTCTTCCTCTCTGAATTCCTATGTCACATACTTAACTTAATACTTAATTATAGAGGGAGGGCAAGCTGCTGAGTTGGGAGAAGCCGAGCCATGTCCCTTCCACGTGGCCATTTATTTTCCTGGGGAGAAGCCACCACCTCCCTGGGCTCCTCCTCGGCTGTCCCTCCAACTGCAAAGGCAGCTCAAGTCTGAAGAAATCCCCACCCAGAATCCAGGCCCTGAGACTCCCTTAAGGGCCAGAAAGGTGCAATTCTTAGAGAAGGGCTCCATCCATTTCCTGGCTGTCTGAGCAGGTCCGGCCCAGGCAGCCTGCCAGGGTCCCTGGGAGCAGCTCACCAGAGATCGCAGCCACTTCACCCGCTGAATAGCCCAGGCCGAGAAGCAGCTGGATCCCTGCCTGACCCCCGCCGCCAGGGCCAGGGCCAGGGCATGCCTCACAAGTCCGCCCCCCTCTCTGGCTGCCATACCAGCCCCTCCCCAGGCCTTGTGGGTTTCCTCTAGCCATGCCATGGCCTTGAGCCACACTGTGGCCTCTCCCTCTCCTTGTGTGTCTCTGTCTCCTTGCTTGGACCTCATTGAGAGGCTTGACTAAGGTCATGTGGTTTGTTTATTACTGAGGATTTTTTATGTGTTGGTTTAGATAAGGAATAAAGTCTTTTGGTTTGTAAAAAAAAAAAAAATAGCAGCCTGAGGTGGGCCACGCCCACAGCAGCAGGGCAGAGCTTCTTTCACAGCGGCCGGGCATGAATCAGAAGCCCGTCTGAGCGCAGCTGCCCAGCAGAAGCTGATAGGGGTTGCTGTTCTCCCAGGAGAGGAAGGTCATAAACTAGCAAGAAGGGATGATTTACCAGTCAACAAATGCACCAGCTCCCCACAACTACCTCTATAACCATGAAAAGGAAGAAGAATTTGATCCAGACCAAAATCACAGACACAACCTCTGAGAAGGAGCTTGGAGAGACAGACCTAACCAATCTTCCAGAAAAAGAATACAAAATAAAGGTCATAACCATGCAGATGGAGCTACAGAGAAAACTGCAAGAGCTAACAGACAAAGTACGGAGGGAGACTACAGAAATAAAACAATCTCTGGAAGGATTAAAAAGCAGAATGGATGAGATACAAGAAGTCACTGATGGAATAGAAATCAGAGAACAGGAACGCATAGAAGCTGATGCAGAGAGAGATAAAAGGATCTCCAGGACTGAAATAATATTAAGAGAACTGTGTGACCAATCCAAAAGGAAAAATATCTGCATTATAGGGGTACCACAAGAAGAAGAGAGAGAAAAAGGGTTAGAAAGTGTCTTTGAAGAAATAATTGCTGAAAACTTCCTCAAACTGGGGGAGGAAATAATCGCTCAGGCCACGGAAGTACACAGAACTCCCAACAGAAGGGACCCAAGGAGGATAACACCAAGACACATAATAATTAAAATGGCAAAGATCAAGGACAAGGACAGAGTGTTAAAGGCAGCTAGAGAGAGGAAAAAGGTCACCTACAAAGGAAAACCCATTAGGCTATCATCAGACTTCTCAACAGAAACCTTACAGGCCAGAAGAGAATGGCATGATATATTTAATGCAATAAAAGAGAAGGGCCTTGAACCAAGACCACTATATCCAGCATGATTATCATTTAAATATGCAGGAGGGATTGAACAATTCCCAGACAAGCAAAAGTTGAGGGAATTTGCCTCTCAGAAACCATTACTACAGGATATTTTAGAGGAACTGCTCTAGATGGCAGCTAAATAGATGTCAACAGAGAAAATAAAATCACAGCAAAGAAAGCAGACCAACCAAATACTAACTAAAGGCAAAAAATAAAATCAACTACCCACAAAAGCAGTCAAAGGAAACACAAAAGAGCACAGAATAAAACACCCAACATATGAATAATGGAGGAGGAAGAATAAGAAGGGAGAGAAATAAAGAATCATCACACAGTATTTATAATAGCTCAATAAGAAAGTTAAGTTAGACAATAAGATACTAAAGAAGCTAACATTGAACCTTTGGTAACCACGAATCTAAAGCCGGCAATGGCAATAAGTACATATCTTTCAATAATCACCCTAAATGTAAATGGACTGAATGCACCAATCAAAAGACAGAGACTAATAGAATAGATAAAAAAGCAAAACCCATCTATATGCTGCCTAGAAGAGACTTACCTCAAACCCAAAGACATGCACAGACTGAAAGTCAAGGGATGGAAAAATATATTCCATGCAAATAACAGGGAGAAAAAAGGAGGTGTTGCAGCACTAGTATCAGAGAAAATAGACTTCAAAACAAAGAAAGTAACAAGAGATAAAGAAGCACATTACATAATGATAAAGGGCTCAGTCCAACAAGAGGATATAACCATTATAAATATATATGCACCCAACACACGAGCACCAGCATATGTGAAACAAATACTAACAGAACTAAAGGAGGAAATAGAATGCAATGCATTCATTTTAGGAGACTTCAACACAGCATTCACTCCAAAGGACAGATCCACCAGATAGAAAATAAGTAAGGACACAGAGGCACTGAACAACACACTAGAATAGATGACCTAATAAACATCTATAGAACTCTACATCCAAAAGCAACAGAATACACATTCTTCTCAAGTGTACATGGAACACTCTCCAGAATAGACCACATACTAGGTCACAAAAAGAGCCTTAGTAAATTCAAAAAGACTGAAATTCTACCAACCAACTTTTCAGGCCACAAAAGTATAAAACTAGAAATAAATTGTACAAAGAAAGCAAAAAGGCTCACAAACACATGCAGGCTAAACAACATGTGCCTAAATAATCAATGGATCAGTGACCAAATTAAAATAGAGATCAAGCAATATATGGAAAAAAATGACAACAACAACACAAAGCCCCAACTTCTGTGGGACACACTAAAGCAGTCTTAAGAGGAAAGTATATAGCAATCCAGACATATTTAAAGAAGGAAGAACAATCCCAAATATATAGTCTAACGTCACAATTATAGAAATTGGAAAAAGAAGAACAAATGAGGCCTAAAATCAGCAGGAGGGACATAATAAAGATCACAGAAGAAATAAATAAAATTGAGAAGAATAAAACAATAGAAAAAAATCAATGAAACCAAGAGCTGGTTCTTTGAGAAAATAAACAAAATAGATAAGCCTCTAGCAAGACTTATTAAGAGAAAAAGAGAATCAACACACATCAACAGAATTAGTAACAAGAAAGGAAAAATCAGGATGGGCCCCACAGAAATAAAAAGAATTATTAGAGAATATTATAAAAACCTATATGCTAACAAACTGGAAAACCTAGAAGAAATGGACAACTTCATAGAAAAATACAACCTTCCAAGACTGACCAAAGCAGAAACACAAAATCTAAACAAACCAATTACCAGCAAAGAAAGTGAAGCGCTAATCAAAAAACTACCCAGGAACAAAACTCCTGGGCCAGATAAATTTACCTCAGAATTTTATCAGACACAGAGAAGGCATAATACTCACTCTCCTTAAAGTTTTCCAAAAAATAGAAGAGGAGGGAATACTCCCAAACTCATTTTATGAAGCCAACATCACCCTAATACCAAAACCAGGCAAAGACCCCACCAAAAAAGAAAATTACAGACCAATATCCCTGATGAACGTAGATGCAAAAATACTCAACAAAATGTTAACAAACCAAATTCACAAATACATCAAAAGGATCACATACATTGACCAAGTGGGATTTATCCCAGGGATGCAAGGATGGTACATTTGAAAATCCATCAACATCATCCACCACATAAACAAAAAGAAAGAGAAGAACCACATGATCATCTCCATAGATGCTGAAAAAGCATTTGACAAAATTCAACATCCATTCGTGATAAAAACTCTCAGCAAAATGGGAATAGAGGGCAAGTACCTCAACATAATAAAGGCCATATATGATAAGCCCACAGCCAACATCATACTGAAGAGCAAGAAACTGAAAGCTTTTCCTCTGAGATCGGGAACAAGACAGGGATGCCCACTTTCCCCACTGTTATTCAACATAGTACCGGAGGTCCTAGCGATGGCAGTTAGACAAAACAAAGAAATAAAAGGAACCCAAATTGGTAAAGAAGTTAAACTGTCACTATTTGCAGATGAATTGATATTGTACGTAAAAAATCCTAAAGACTCCACTCCAGAACTACTAGAACTGACATCGGAATACAGCAAAGTCGTAGCATACAAAATTAACACACAGAAATCAGTGGCTTTCCTATACACTAACAATGAGCCAATAGAAAGAGAAATAAGGAAAACAATTCCATTCGCAATTGCATCAAAAGGAATAAAATACCTAGGAATAAACCTAACCAAAGAAGTGAAAGACCTATACCCTGAAAACTGTAAGACACTCTTAAGAGAAATTTAAGAGGACACTAACAAATGGAAACTCATCCCATGCTCTGGGCTAGGAAAAATTAATATCCTGAAAAGGGCCATCCTGCCCAAAGCAATCTACAGATTCAATGCTATCCCTATCAAATTACCAACAGCATTCTTCAAGGAACTGGAACAAATAGTTCAAAAATACATATGGAAACACCAAAGACCCTGAACAGCCAAAGCAATCCTGAGAAGGAAGAATAAAGTGGGGGGGCGGGGGGGCGGATCTCGCTCCCCAACTTCAAGCTCTAATAAAAAGCCACAGTAATCAAGACAATTTGGTACTGGCACAAGAACAAAGCCACAGGCCAGTGGAACAGATTAGAGACTCCAGACATTAACCCAAACATATATGGTCAATTAATATTCCATAAAGGAGCCATGGACATACAATGGGGAAATGACAGTCTATTCAACAGATGGTGCTGGCAAAACTGAACAGCTACATGCAAGACAATGAAACTGGATCACTGTCTAACCCCATACACAAAAGTAAATTTGAAATGGATCAAAGACCTGAATGTAAGTCATGAAACCATAAAACTCTTAGAAAAAAGCATAGGCAAAAATCTCTTGGACATAAACATGAATGACTTCTTCATGAATATATCTCCCCGGGCAAGGGAAACAAAAGCAAAAATGGACAAGTGGGACTATATCAATCAGAAAAGCTTCTGTACAGCAAAGAATACCATCAATAGAACAAAAAGGTACCGTACAGTATGGGAGAATATATTCATAAATGACAGATCCGATAAAGGCTTGACATCCAAAATATACAAAGAGCTCACACACCTCAACAAACAAAAAGCAAATAATCCAATTAAAGAATGGGCAGAGGAGCTGAGCAGATAGTTCTCTAAAGAAGAAATTCAGATGGCCAACAGACACATGAACAGATGCTCCACATCGCTTGTCGTCAGAGAAATGCAAATTAAAACCACAATGCGATATTACCTCATACCAGTAAGGATCGACACCATCCAAGAGAGAAAGAACAACAAATGTTGGTGAGGATGTGAAGAAAGGAGAACCTTCCTCCACTGCTGGTGGGAATGTAAACTAGTTCAACCATTGTGGAAAGCAGTATGGAGGTTCCTCAAAATCCTCAAAATAGACTTACCAGTTGACCCAGGAATTCCACTCCTAGGAATTTACCCTAAGAATGCAGCAGCCCAGTTTGAAAAAGACAGATGCACCCCTATGTTTATCGCAGCACTATTTACAATAGCCAAGAAATGGAAGCGACCTAAGTGTCCATTAGTAGATGAATGGATAAAGAAGATGTGGTATATATACACAATGGAATATTATTCAGCCATAAGAAGAAAACAAATCCTACCATTTACAACAACATGGATGGAGCTAGAGGGTACTATGCTCAGTGAAATAAGCCAGGCAGAGAAAGACAAGTACCAAATGATTTCACTCATATGTGGAGTATAAGAACAAAGAAAAACTGAAGGAACAAAACAGGAGCAGAATCACAGAACCCAAGAATGGACTAACAGTTACCAAAGGGAAGGGACTGGGGAGGATGGGTGGGAAGGGAGGGATTAGGGTGGGGAAAAAGAAAGGGGGCATTACAATTAGCATGTATAATGTGGGGTGGGGCATGGGGAGGGCTGTGCAACACAGAGAAGATAAGTAGTGATTTTACAGCATCTCACTATGCTGATGGACAGTGACTATAATGGGGTTTGTGGGGAGGACTTGGTGAAAGGGGGAGCCCAGTAAACATAATGTTCTTCATGTAATTATAAATTAATGATACCGAAATAAAGTAATAAAAAGTAAAAAATAAAAACAACCTAAGAACAAAACCCCCAAGCCAGATATGGCTTCCTGGCTGTGAAGACATCCTCCTTGAAGTTTTCCAAATAGTAGAAGAGGAGGGAATACTTCCAAACTCATTCTATGGGCTGACATCACTCTAACACCAAAACCAGGCAAAGACTCCACAAAAAAAGAAAAGTACAGACCAATGTTCCTGGTGAACAAAGATGCAAAAATACTCAACAAAATATTAGCAAACCAAATTCAAAAATACATCAAAAAGAACATCCATCATTATCAAGTAAGATTTATTGCAGGAATGCAAGGATGTTACAATATTCAAAAATCCATCAACATCACAGGGCACATCAACAAAAAAAGGACAAAATCACATGATCATCTCCATAGATGCTGGAAAATAATTGAACAAAACTCAACATCCATTCATGACAAAAACTCTCAACAAAATGGGTGTAGAGGGCAAGTACCTCAACATAATAAAGGCCATATACAACAAACCCACAGCAAACATCATACTTAAAAGCAAAAAGCTGAAAGCTTTTCCTCTAAGGCCGGAAACAAGAACAGGATGCCCACTCTCCCCCCAACTTTTATTCAACATAGTATTGGAGGTCAAAGCCACAGCAACCAGACAACACAAAGAAATGAAAGGCATCCAGATTGGTAAGAAAGAAGTTAAACTGTCACTGTTTGCTGATGACATGATGTTGTTCATAAAAAAAAGAAAAAAAACTAAGAAATCCACCCCAAACTACTAGAACTAATAACTGAATTCAGCCAAGTTGCAGGATACAAAATTAATACACAAATATCTGTTGCATTCCTATATACTAATGGTGAACTAATGGAAAAATACCTAGGAATAAACCTAACCAAGGAGGTGAATTACCTATATTCTGAAAACTACAAGACATTCATGACAGAAATTAAAGAAAACACCAATAAATGGAAATACATCCCATGCTCATGGTTAGGAAGAATAAATATTGTCAAAATGGCCATCCTGCCTAAAGCAATCTACAGATTCAATGCAATCTCTATCAAAATATCAACAGCATTCTTCAATGAACAAGAAAAAAGAGTTATGAAATACATATGGAATCACAAAAGATCCCCAGTAGGCAAAGCAATCCTGAGAAGGAAGAATAAAGCTGGAGAGATTATGCTCCCCAACGTCAAGATATACTACAAAGCCACAGTAATCAAGACAATTTGGTACTGGCACAAGAACAGATCCATAGATCAATGGAACAGAATAGAGAGCCCAGCTATAAATCCAAACATATACGGCCTATTAACATATGATAAAGAAGCCATGGATATACAATGGGGAAGTGACAGCCTCTTCAACAAGTGCTGTTGGCAAAACTGGAGAGCTACATGTGAAAGAATGAAACTGGATTAGTGTCTAACTTCATACACAAACATAAACTTGAAATGGATCAAAGACCTGAATGTAAGTCAGAAACCATAAAACTCTTAGAAAAAGCATAGGCAAAAATCTCTGAATATAATCATGAGCAATATTTTCCTGAACACATCTCCTTGGGTAAGGGAAACAAACGCAAAAATGAACAAATTGGGACTACATCAAACTAAAAAGTTTCTGAACAGCAAAAGACATCATCAGTAGAACAAAAAGATATCCTACAGTATGGGAGAATATATTCGTAAATGACATATCTGACAAGGGGTTAACATCCAAAATATGTAAAGAACTCACACACCTCGACACCCAAAAAGCAAATAACCCAATTAACTAATGGACAGAGGATATGAAGAGAAGGTTCTCCAAAGAAGAAATTCAGATGGCCAACAGACACAAGAAAAGGTGCTCCACATTACTAATCACCAGGGAAATGCAAATTAAAACCACAATGAGATATCACCTCACACTAGTTACTTAGGACAACATCCAAAAGACAAGAAACAACAATTTGAGTGAGGATGCAAAGAAAGGGGAACCCTCCTACACTGTTGGTGGGAATGTAAATTGGTTCAACCATTGTGGAAAGCAGAATGGAGGTTTCTCAAAAAACTAAAAATAGAAATACCATTTGACCCAGTAATTCCAGTCCTAGGAATTTACCCTAAGAATGCAGGATCCCAGATTCAAAAAGACATATGCACCCCTGTTTATGGCAGCACAATTTATAATAGCCAAGATATAGAAGCAACCTAAGTGTCCATTAGGTGATGAATGGATAAAGAAGATATGGTACATATACACAATGGAATACTATTCAGCCATAAGAAGAAAACAAATCCTATCATTTGCAACAACATGGATGGAGCTAGAGGGTATTATGCTCAGTGAAATAAGCCAGGTGGAGAAAGACAAGGACCAAATGATTTCACTCATTTATGGAGTATAACAACAAAGCAAAACTGAAGGAATAAAACAGTGGCAGATTCACAGACTCCAAGAAGGGACTAGTGGTTACGAAAGGGAAGTGGGCAGGGAAGGAGGGAGAAGATTAAGGGGCATTATGATTAGCACTCATAATGTAGGGGTGCCATGGAGAAGGCAGTATAGCACAGAGAAGACAAATAGTGACTCTACAGCTTCTTACTATGCTGATGGATAGTGACTGCAATGATGTGGTGGTGGTGGGGATTTGATAATATGGGTGAATGTAATAACCACATTGTTGCTCATGTGGAACCTTTATTACATTGTGTATCAATGATACCTTAATAAAAAAAATACTATCCAGGCACATTGGTTTTAGCTGCTGCTTAGCAGAATGAGTTGAGTCCTCAGTTGCTGCATTTAGAAGCAATTTTCTCCATCTTCTAACAGTTGGTTAGGGAGTTAGCATTAGTTAATCCACCTTCAAGCATTCTCTTTTTACCTTCAAAATGCAAAGTCATTCATGCTACCTTAACTTCTGACCTTTTAGAGTAGCTCTGAAGATGCTTGCCTACAACAGTAGGTAAGTAAAAAATAATATGAAACAGTCTCCTTTTTTTAATGGCATGTTTTCTCTTCAATTAGAGGGAAAGAAAAGGTGTAAGCAAATGCAGAAGCTTTTAAAAAGCAGTTAGAATTTTAACTCATTGCAATAAATAGTTTTGATAGAACATCTTTTCTTCCTCACTGGCTTTTAATTTTTTATTTTCCATCATGATTTTCCTTTAAGTTTGAATATTTGCATTTACCAAAGAGGATGGTTTTGTTTTTACAAACAGACAAAGGAATTAAAACTTCCCATTGTTCTATTCTCAAATACAGACTGAAATTAATGTTTAAAATGTAATGAAAATCATATACACTGTCCCCAAGCTTTGAGCTAGAGGCTCTTTGGAAAAAATACAATGCAGTGCAATAAAACACAATGATACTACATTTTTAACAATTAGGAGGCAAACTGCTAGATATCTTCACATATACTATCTCATAATCCTCCTCTTAATTTTAAAATTGGGAGGAGAGTAATGTTAGAGAAGGAACTCTAAAAAGACAGACAGACAGGCAGACATATCCACTCCCTTAAAATTTTCAGTATTATAACTAAGCCAACAACACAATTCTAGAAATAGTTTCAGTAGAACATCCCTTCTCTGCTTTCTTTTTTGTCCATAAGTCTTAGGCTCCCTGTGCTCTTTCAATAGTAGAATGTCCACCTCTGCCTGGGGATTATCCCACTCCATTTCGACTATACATTTATCAAGAATGGAGATACCATCTGTAAAATATCTGCCTTCTATTGAGCACCAAATTCATTTTAATTCACTGGATTGGTTTAACATGTTCTACCATGGGGTTGGGGTAGGGGTGGGTGAGTAAAATAGGTAAGGGGGATAGAGGCACAAAATCTCAGTTCCAAAATAGTCAACAGGGATGAAAGTACAATATGGAGAATATAGTCAATAATTCTGTAACATCATTCTAAATTGACAGTAACTATAATACCTGGGGTAAGCATTTAACAATGTAGTTAACTTATTTTAATAATACATTTTATGTTCTTCAGTTTTTTTTTTAATTAGGGGGAAATTATGTACAGAAAATATTAACACATAGGCCTCGATAAATTTGAAGTTAAACATTTTTATACAAGTGCATATAAAAAGGCATGAATTATTAGCCTTCCTATGTTAAGTACTGATAAAAACAACAATGTTAAAAATAAATGTACAGTCTTTATTATCTTGACTGAATTTATTTCACTTTAACAGGGCGCTTTAGTGATCCACTTATGCAGAAAGTACATGGCTATTTTAATACATATGATGCAGTGATTTTTCAAGGTTAACTTTAGAGTGCATTATGGTAATGAAACAATCATTTGATCATCATGTAGATACATACCTGTCATTAATATCTGATTAAAGAAGAGGAATGGCTTCCTTCCTGCAAATATCAGCAAGCCCATTTCACAGGGTAGTACAGTGCAGGCAGGGTGTCTTACATCAAGAATAATAACAGTAATTTAAATATTTTCCAGCAATTCCTTGAATCATGAATTCCCTCTGAAAGTCTCCAGTGGGCAGAAGACTTGGCCAGGCTAAAGTGCAGCCTTCTGATCAAAACAGTAAGAGTTCTAGGGGAAGCAATCACTCTGATAAACTAATTGTCCATCAAGATTAAACAACTGAATTGGGAAAAACAAAAGATTCATAATTGGGTTTCAGGACTGTTACAGACTTGAATGTTTGTGTTCATCTCAAATTCACATAATGAAAGCCTAACCTCCAATATGACAGTATTTGGAGATAGGGCTTTAGGAAGGTGGTTAAGTTTAGATGAAGTCATGAGGGTGGGGCCCCCAAGATGGGATTAGTGTCCTTGTAAGAAGAGGAAGAGAGACCAGAGCTTTTTCTCTCTCTGCCACGTGAAGACAGCAGAAAGCCATAAAGAAGGCTGCCACCAGGAACCAATCTGCCAGTATCTTGATCTTAGCCTTTCCAGCCTCCAGAACTATGAGAAACAAATATCTATTGTTTAAGCCACTTGGTCTATGGTATTTTGTTATAGCAGTCTGAGTTGATTAATGTAAGGGCTTTTTAGGCTTCTGTATTCACAGTACTCAAACAGCTGACATCAGTTCAGCACAGGCTTCCAAACACCTGGCTGGCCGGCTGGCTGTTAAACCTCTCTCTCTCTCTCTCTCTCTCTCTATATATATATACACCCAAATTAAAATTCCACTCATTAAAATCCATGGTAGAAAACAACATGCTTTTGTCAAAACTCATATAATTGGGAGATGCTTAAGAATTGTGCATTTATTTTATGAAATTATATCTCCATAAAAAAATTGCAAGCTGTAAAAAAAGACTTGAACAATCTGATAGCTACCATTTTGTAATTAAGAGGGCCCATATTTTTAATCTACAAAATATAACACACTTTCAATCAATGTAAATGTAAACCATGGATTTGATGCCATTGCTATTTAATAATACTGTATGTCTGCTGACACAGATAGGTTATTAGCAGTGAAATTATACTTCTCAAATCAATGCTGTTTATGTAGTTAAGGTAAGTAAGTATTAACACTAATATAGGGATCAAAAATCTCCTGTTTCATTCCTGCTGTGTATGCTATTTCTTTTATTGCACTGGATATTTTAAACAAAAATATCAATATAAAATAATAGGGTTAGAAGGTTCACTTCCAGTAGATTTTTAAGTATGACCTGATATTGAAGCAAAAATAATAATTTCTTTCAAATTGCTGACTTTTTATTATAAAAATGTAAATAATAATCTTCAAGTAGGCTATTGGATTTTTCATTAATACTTTACATCTTTCCAAAAGGCCCTTCAAAATTTTCCCTCTTTTGCCTCTTTGGGAATATTTTATGATCTACAATGATCTTTTTATCCTTTCACGTACAACAAGATTTTAAATTAAAAAGCATGACACATGGCAATTCAAATTTCCATGCTAAACTTAGAGAGTCATAGGAACTCTTGTCAACAAAAGACCAAATTTACTATAATTATGGATTATTTACACTAAAACAAAATAAGAAATCAATATGTAAATGTAATGTTTGTTGTAGCTAATGCAGCCAGCAATGACAGATTAGATTCAAAGAGCAATCAGTTTGAAAATCTGGCACGTATGTAAATGAGCCAGGGACTTAATGTTTACATTTGACTGTATTTCATTCAGGATTTTTAAATTGTCCCAGGAACAGCATAAAAATAAATGTTAATCTTTACACTATAAATATAACTTGAACCCTTGTAACTGAAACGTGGTTTTGCTCCTGTCCAGCTAAAGTAACATATAATACTAACAATTCTAAGCTGAAGATTACATCATTCTTAATTAACACTCTGCTACAGTTGTTAACATCCTCCAAGACACTATGTTATCATCACCACAAGTTCTGTAACAACCTTAAAACCACGTTTAACAAAGGTTGGTCTCTTACTATGCAGCTACTTTTAATTGCTTTCTTTGCTAGCAATTAAATATGTCTAGATAAACAAACATTTGGCTTCACATAATTCTTAACATTTTTCATGATGATTTCAAAGTTCAGGTGTCCTTATGTCTATAATTACTGTTTATCAATATAGTGATATATTGGATTCAGCAAAGTGTATTAACCAAAGTATTTAAGATTAATCAAAATGTGGTAATTAGTGGTGATAGTGATACATTGTGATCCATCAAGTAGTTCATTGCAAAGCTGTCAAAACATAATTCTGTCCATCTAGACAAAATGTGAAGCAAAAGAAAAATACATTTACAGATACATTGATTTTTGGTTCATAAATTAGTGACCAAGTTTCTTGACTGCGCATTAAAAATCAAACATAGAGAATACCTGCAGTTCTTTTTCAAAGTGTGATATTAACAGGCTAATCTCAGTAGTCTTGGACCTATCAATAGGCAGTAAACTGTATGAATGGGTTTGGTACATCAATCCAATTAGATGTGTTGTGATCTCCATCAGTGCTTTAATTGTGGACAAATTTCTTCTTTCATTCAGAATGCATAACTTTAGGGAAACATCATAATCTTAAAATGAGCCACTTTTCAGTAACCCCTTTATAAGCAACATTTACCAACCCAACACTTCCTAATTTCAGTTTTATAAAATCTAATAATAATATTCACTAGAATTAAGTTTAACTTCAACAGTAATCACAATAATATACTTGAAACATTGATTACATCAATTTATTCTTGAGAAATTAATTACTTTAGGAATGGTATATCAAATTGTACCAATTACAATACTAATAAAACATTTTCACAGATGATTATCCCTGTAAAAACAAACAAAAAAGTTGCTTTGTAAAGACTTTTGGAAGAAAAAATTAATTGACTAATTTGGAACATTTAGTTGCACATACAAAGTTTTCAGAAAAGTGCCATATATATAGGCCATTTAAAGTCTTTCTTTCTGCCGCACTGCTAAAACCTCACAAATATTGATCAATAAAAAGGTACTATGAAAAAGACATACTCATAAAACTACCATTTAAAATGGCATTTCAGCAAATTATTCAGGAGTTAAACTTTTTTTTATTTTTTCTAGTTTGAAAACAAAAATGCTTAGCCAACTGAGTTCCCCACTGGAAGTTGTTCATATCTTCCTGAAGGAGCTGTATCACTTTGTCCATTCATACAAAGGATTTTTTTGAGCATGAACTCTGGGCCAAGAGGCACTGAACGAGGCTGAAATGAGACTTTACATACACATGAACTAGGTTGAAATGAGACTTTATGTTTGAGGACCATATTGACTCTCAAAACCTTGTAAACCACGCTTAAAGACACTATGATGAATGGTTTGGAGTTAAGAGTTCTCTGAGAGTCAAATCCCACCTCATTCATTAATTAGCTCTATGACCTGGGAAAGAGAAACTACCGACAACCTGTACTGTGCCAGAACCGAAGCTCACATGTGCTACCTTATTTAATACACTGCCCCTCTCCAAAGACCTGGAAGGCAGAAATTATCATCCTAATCATTCTGATTGAAGAAGCTAAGGCCTAACAGACTACAGCTGACCCTTGAATAACACAGGGTTGAACTGCATGGGTACACTTAAATGCAGATTTTTTTCAGTAAGTATATTGGGAAAATTTTTGAAGATTTGCAACAACTTGAAAAAACATTTTCTTTTTCTAGTTTACTTTATTGTAAGAATACAGTATATAATACATACAACATACAAAAGATGTATTAATCAACTGTTTATGTTATCAGGAAGGCTTCCAATCAACAGTAGCTATTAGCAATTAAGTATCTGGGGAGTCAAAAGTTATACGTGGATTTTTGACTGCATGGTGGGTAGGCACCCCTGACCTCTGCATTGTTCAAGGCTCACTTCCCCTTTCTGTACCCCAGTTCTCCCAGTCATAAAATGGAATTAGATTAGAAGATTGCTATAACTCCTTCCAAAGACAGTATCTTAGAGCTTTTCTCACATTCTAAGTCATCTACTCTTATGTGAAAGTGACTCTTCTTGTGTTAAGGGAGGACACCAAAAACTGAAATAGCAGGATCTAGACAGAGTGAAAAATGGATTGATATTTGTGCAGAGGTATTAGGAAATGAATTAGGATGCAAGCTATTTGAAAGCATCCTAAGAATATCTTCCTAACAACTGAATTTTACAACAGTTCCATGATACTTTTCAGTTATCTTAGTTGGGATAATGCAGGCAGATAAGTGTCTAATATGGCTTCAGTACAGGGTGTGAGATATAGGAATGAGAAAAAGAAAAAGAAAAAAGTACATTATGTTTGTATGAGTTTCAGTACACATACCAGCCAGAGTAGCATCTCTTAGCTAGAATCAAAACTATGAGCACAAGTAAAATGCCTAGCACCACAGCTACTGGATGGTTACAAGGAGCAGAGATAGAAGAGGAATACTTCCATCTTTCCTTTATTATACCTTGCTTAATGGATGTAGAGAAGTGCATATCAATTGTAGAGCATTAGGAGAGACCTCAAGGATCATAAGAAGAATGTTTTCTTGTTTTTCTTTAACTTCTGCCTCTGTTCATAAGAATACTATTCCTGTCTATGCTGCCTCTCCCCACAAAGAAGAGTTTTAATGAAAACACTTGTAGCATTTTTCCCCCCAATTTTAGACTTGCTTCTCCCAGAGGAAGAAAAGAAACTGTTACAATTATTCACAAAGTCGTACCATACTGTACTAGGTTAGATTTCATAGAAGGTAGGCACAAGACCAGCAGCTTCCTCTTTCACCTCCTATGCCCAATGTACACTAAATTTTCTCCCGCTGCTTACCCTCTGTGGTAGATAAATCCTGGCCAAGGCTTGCCATGAGCTCTCTAAGCTGTCTTTCCTACTGTGGGTAGGTTGGTGAGGTGGACCCTATGCATTAATCCATCAGGTTCTGAAAACCCAGTCATAAGTCTTTCTATGAGTCATTGGAACATGTGGAACCTAAGATTTAAATCTGGGGTGAGAAGTAAAAGACTCCACTTAGGATTCAATTCTAAGCCACACAGAAACCTACTATGTTTCAGGCATTTTTTTAGCTGCTGAGATATATGCTTGCTTGGCTATTATAATAGTTTTGTTTTCCAACTTGGATACTGATTTTTATTTGTATAATCCACTGATAAGAACCTTAGAGGAAAGGAAGAATGAGTGGCATTGTGGATGCCCAAGAATCTAGAATAGCCTCTTTATTTTCTGGTAGCAACTCAGGCCCAGAGCCTCTAGAGGAGTGACCTGCCTAAAGTCATACGGTGATTCTGTAGCAGAGCTGGGCTACAACTCAAATATCTTGACTTACTATTCCTCAGTTCCTTCCACAGCACCCATTGGAAAATACAAGACCTACTCTCGCTTAATTCAAGGGAACTGTTACATGCTTTCCTACCAATAGTTTTCCAAGGACAAAAAAACAGCCCATATATTTTATTGCAAAGGTTTGCTCAACTACCACAGAAGTCCCAATTAGCACCTGAATTTACTCCTGCTTGCACAAATAACAACTAATACAAAGCCATAGTTTAAAGCGGCTTCACAACTCAGAGACCACACATGAGGATAATATGCTTGACTGCTTGAGGAGAGCTCAACACCAACCTCATTGAAGTCATTAAAATATTAACTGGAAACATCTTCCCAGTATAAATGGTCAGAGTTAAACAGCAAAACTCAATTACTACTTGCAAAAAGAGACAACTACCCACAAGAGATACCTTACTTCCACTCACCCTGCCATAAAAATAAAGAAAATCCATAAAATGAAAATGGGGCCAGACATTTTCATTACTTGTTAGAATGAGACCAAGGAAAATTAAAGACTATCTTTTACTACCAACACATCCTTTAAGAGTTTTCTAGCAAGGTGATCAATTAGTACTATGAAATCTAAGAAGTTAAACCTTCTCCAACTATTCATACACGGCCTGTGGATTTTGGCATTAGCTGTTTCCCTTGCCTAGAGCACTTTATTCTGCCCTTCACTTGTATGGCTCCTCAATCATTCAGGTCTTAGCTTTAAAACAGCACATCTTTGGAGATGCCTTTCCTGACATTACAAGCTAGAACAGTCACCCAATTACTTTTTATTATGTCACTCTATTTTAGTTTTCTGTAAAGCAATTATCATCATCTGATATTTTTTTCTTCTCTTGTTTATAGTTTGTTTCCTGTCCTCCCATCTTAGGCCCCCTCTTACACATATTATAAAGTCCATGAAAGCAAGCACCTTTTTGTCTTGTTCCTCATTTAGCATCTAGAACAAGGACTTAACACATTATAAGATGGTAATCTATGTCTGGTAAACAAGTGAATAATTGACATCCTAGATGAATAACATGATAGATGGACTCTCCATTTATCTGAAAAAAACTTTACGATGAGTTTGACAATTAGCAAAACCACCAATGGAAAGACTACAGAAGCATGGAACAAAATTTGCATTCCTCAATTAGTCATGAAACTTGTCATACACAATACAACAAATGTTTGATATTAAAGGCCTTTTACATAGACAACAATTTCATGAGCTGATAGAGAAGCTCAGTAAGAATGCTTGTGTTCTTCACAGCTCAGGATCTGGCTGGAGAGGACAGCCAACATACAGGGAAACTAAGACTCACAGAGGAAAGGTATTGCCTGAAGCCATAAAAACCAGTAGAGAACAGATAAGTCACTGAACAGTCTACCTGACTATAAAGCCAGACCTTCTTCTATTACTCCATAGTATGCTGGGAAAAACTGTAAGGAATATTGGACAGAAATAAAGGCTAATAAGCTCACGCTAAGGAGTGAGACTGCTTAGCTCATTACAGATGAACAGTAAGATCATCTGTTCCCTTAATATCTAATTTCTGTTCTGCATGATGCTTGATATACAACCATTTTAACTTTCCTCAGGAGCTTTGGTCTTTCTTAAGAGGTAAATACCCTTAGGAATGTGTCACTTTACAGTATTCATTCCACAAGCATTTCTAAGTGCCTACTATGTTTCAGGCATTCTTTTAGTTGCTGAGATGTAGCAGTGAACCACAAAAAATAAAGTCCCTGATATCTTATATCTTGTAGTTTTACATTGTGAGGAGGCAGACACACAACAAATGTATAAATATATTGCTATTATTACTAATATAATGCATTGTAGTGATAAAGCAAGATATAGGGAGATATTTTGACAGAGGGGCTGTTTTAGACAGAGGGATCAAGTAAAGCCTCTACAAGGATGTGACATTTGAGAAGCGGCCTAAATAAAGTGAAGGAATGTTCCAAGTTGATAACCAGTGAAACATCATTCCAGGTAGGGGAATAGCAAGATGCAAATACCCTGAAGTGGAAGCACATTTAGAATGTTTAAAGATGAGTAAGGAGGCCAGTGTGGCTGGCAAGCCAGAGGGACAATGATAAAAGATGAAGTTAGATCTACGTTGACAGATAAAAATAACTGCACTAGTTGGGGTGAGGATTTAATAATATCAGTAATGGTGAACTGCTTTTATATACTTGAAACTAATAAAAGATTGCATATCAACAATACTTTAATAAAAAAAATGAAGTTAGGAAAATCAGGAATAAGATTATTTAAGTCCTTTATAGGTCATAATAAGAAACTTCTTCTGAGCATGATAGAAAACTAGTAGAGGAGAGGGGAAAGGTGGTTTCAGCAGGGGAAAGACAATCAACTTTCGTTTTTTAAAAAAGGCTATTATTTGATTTACATCTTAGAGAGACCATCTGACCCTGGGAAAAGGTACTCTTTGAAAGTAGTGGGATAAGGACAGGTAAAAAGAAGAGGTCATTAAATGGTAAGGCTGAAAGAGGGCAAAGAAAAGTTAACCTATTCATTTGATAACCTATAACCTACGCCTATGGTTATAAGTGAGATTTAACCATAAATTTACCATGATTATCTTTTTCTGGTTTCGGTATCAAGATTATATAAGCTAAGACAGGTAGCAATCCCTATAGGAAGAATTTATCTAAGATTAGGATAGTTTATTCCATGAATATTGGTATGATTTCTTTATGGAAATACTATGAGGTGGAGGAGGGAAAAGGAATAGTATGTGAAATTTTTCAATACTAACTCAATTTCTTTAATGGTTATCATTTTTTTCATGTTGTCTATTTCCTCTTGTATTCACTTTAGTACTTTATATTTTATATAAAATTCTCCATTTCATTTAAATTTTGGATTTTATAGGCATAAGGATATGGATATTTTATTTTTATGTACATTTTTGTTTATAATTTATTAATTTGTTTAGTATTTAATAATTATTTAATTTTAAAAATATTCCGAATCTGTACTTAATTCCCCTTTTGCATGTCTTGTACTTTCATTTGTGCTTACTCTCATTTTTTTCTTAGTTTGACTTTTGAGTAAAGAATTATTACCCTTGTTAATTACCTCTATTTTTACATTTTTATTTTAGTATCATTAATGTACAATTATATGAGCAACAATATGGTTACTATACTCCTCCCATTATCTAGTCCCCACCACATACCCCATTACAGTCACTGTCCATCAGCGTAGTAAGATGCTATAGAATCACTACTTGTTTTCTCTGTGTGGTACTGCCTTCCCCAAGCCCAATCCCTTACATTATGTGTGCTAATCATAATACACCCCTTATTCTCCCTTCTCCCTCCCCTCCCACAAATCCTCCCCAGTCCCTTTCCCTCTGGTAACTGTTAGTCCATTCTGGGATTCTGTGAGTTTGCTGCTGTTTTGTTCCTTCAGTTTTTTCTTTGTTCTTATACTCCACAGATAAGTGAAATCATTTGATACTTGTCTTTCTCCACTTGGCTTATTTCACTGAGCATACCCTCTGGCTCCATCCATGTTGTTGCAAATGGTAGGATTTGTTTTCTTCTTATGGCTGAATAATATTCCATTGTCTATATGTACCACATCTTCTTTATCCATTCATCTACTGATGGACACTTAGGTTGCTTCCATTTCTTGGCTATTATAAATAGTGCTGCAATAAACATAGGGGTGCATCTGTCTTTTTCAATCTAAGCTCTTGCATACTTACGGTAAATTCCTAGGAGTGGAATTCCCAGGTCAAAGGGTATTTCTATTTTGAGCTTTTTGAGGAACCTCCATACTGATTTCCACAATGGCTGAACTAATTTACATCTCCACCAGCAGTGTAGGGGGGTTCCCCTTTCTCCACATCCTCGACAGCATTTGTTGTTGTTGTTTGTCTTTTCAATGTTGACTATCCTAACTGGTGTGAGGTGATATCTCATTGTGGTTTTAATTTGCATTTCTCTGATGATTAGCGATGTGGAGCATCTTGTCATGTGTCTGTTGGCCATCTGAATTTCTTCTTTGGAGAAATGCCTGTTCAGATCCTCTGCCCATTTTTTAATTGCATTATTTGCTTTGTTTGTTGAGATGCATGAGCTCTTTATATATTTTGGATGTCAATCCTTTATCAGATCTGTCCTTTATAAATATATACTCCCTTACTGTAGGGTACCTTTTTGTTTTATTGATGGTGTCCTTTGCTGTACAGAAGCTTTTTCAGCTTGATATAGTCCCACTTGTTCATTTTTGCTTTTGTTTCCCTTGCCTGGGGAGATATGTTCATGAAGAAGTCGCTCATGTTTATGTCCAAGAGATTTTTGCCTGTTTTTTTTCTAAGAGTTTTATGGTTTCATAACTTACATTCAGGTCTTTGATCCATTCAGAATTTACTTTCATGTATGGTGTTAGACAATGCTCCAGTTTCATTCTCGTACATATAGCTGTCCAGTTTTGCCAACACCAGCTGTTGAAGAGATTGTCATTTCCCCATTGTATACCCATGACTCCTTTAACATATATTAATTGAGCATTTATGTTTTGGTTAATATCTGGACTCTCTATACTGTTCCACTGATCTGTGAGTCTGTTCTTGTGCCAGTACCAAATTGTCCTGATTACTATGGCTTTGTAGTAGAGCTTGAAGTTGGGAAGCAAGATCCCCACTGCTTTATTCTTCCTTCTCAGGATTCCTTTGACTATTTGGGTCTTTTGTGGTTCCATATGAATTTAAGAACTATTTGTTTCAGTTCGTTGAAGAATGCTATTGGTATTTTAATAGGGATTGCATTGAATTTGTAGATTGCTTTAGGCAGGATGGCCATTTTGACAATATTAATTCTTCCTACCCAAGAGCATGGGATGAGTTTCTACTTGTTACTGTCCTCTTTAATTTCTCTCAAGAGTGTCTTGTAGTTTTCAGGGTATAGGTCTTTCACTTCCTTGGTTAGGTTTATTCCTAGGCATTTTATTCTTTTTGATTCAATTGTGAATGGAATTGTTTTCCTGATTTCTCTTTCTGCTAATACATTGTTAGTGTATGGGAAAGCCACAGATGTATGTGTATTAATTTTATATCCTGCAACTTTGCTGAATTCAGATATTAGTTCTAGTAGTTTTGCAGTTGACTCTTTAAGGTTTTTTATGGACAATATAATGTCATCTGCAAATAGTGACAGTTTGATTTCTTCCTTACCAATCTGGATGCCTTTTATTTCTTTGTGTTGTCTGATTGCCAGGCTAGGACGTCCAGTATTATGGTGAGTAACAGTGGGGAGAGTGGGCATCCTTGTCTTGTTCCCGATCTTAGGTGAAAAGCTTTCAGCTTCTTGCTGTTAAGTATGATGTTGACTGTGGGTTTGTCATATATGGCCTTTATTTTGTTGAGGTACTTGCCTTCAATACCCACTTTGTTGAGAATTTTTATCATGAATGGATGTTGAAATTTGTCAAATGCTTTTTCAGCATCTATTTAGATGATCATGAGGTTTTTGTTCCTCTTTTTGTTGATGTGGTGGATGATGTTGATGGATTTTTGAATGTTGTACCATCCTTGCATCCCTGAGATGAACCCCACTGGATCATGGTGTACGATTTTCTTGATGTATTTTTTAATTCAGTTTGCTAATACTTTGCTGAGTATTTTTACATCTATGTTCATCAGGGATATTGGTCTATAATTTTCTTTTTGTGGTGTCTTTGCCTGGTTTTGGTATAAGAGTGATGCTGGCTTCATAGAATGAGTTTGGAAGTATTCCCTCCTCTTCCATTTTTTGGAAAACTTTAAGGAGTAAGGGTATTACGTCTTCTCTAAATGTTTGATAAAATTTAGCAATGAATCCATATGGTCCAGGGGTTTTGTTCTTGTGTAGTTTTTTGATTACTGATTCAATTTCGCTGCTGGTCATTAGTTTGTTTAGATTTTCTGTTTCTTCCTTGGTCAGTTTCTGAAGGTTTTATTTTTCTAGAAAGTTGTCCATTCTAGGTTATCCAGCTTGTTAGGATATAGGTTTTCACAGTATTCTCTAATAATTCCTTGTATTTGTGTGGTGTCCATCATGATTTTTCCTTTCTCATTTCTGATTCTGTTGATGTGTGTAGATTCTCTTTTTCTCTTAATAAGTCTTGCTAGGGGTTTATCTATTTTGCTTATTTCCTCAAAGAACCAGCTCTTGGTTTCATTGATTTTTTCTATTGTTTTATTCTTCTCAATTTTATTTATTTCTTCTCTGATCTTTATATTATGTCCCTCCTTCTGCTGACCTTGGGCCTCATTTGTTCTTCTTTTTCCAATTTCGATAATTGTGACGTTAGACTATTCATTTGGGATTGTTCTTCCTTCTTTAAATAGGCCTGGATTGCTATATGCTTTCCTCTTAGAACTGCCTTTACTGCGTCCCACAGAAGTTGGGGCATTGTGCTGTTGTTGTGATTTGCCTCTGTATATATTGCTTGATCTCTGTTTTAATTTGGTCATGGATCCATTGATTATTTAGGAGCATGCTGTTAAGCCTCCATGTGTTTGTGAGCCTTTTTGTTTCTTTGTACTATTTATTTCTAGTTTTATACCTTTGTGATCAGAGAAGTTGGTTGATAGAATTTCAATCTTTTTGAACTTACTGAGACTCTTTGTGTGGCTTAGTATGTTGTTTGTTCTGGAAAATGTTCCATGTGCACTTGAGAAGAATGTTTATCCTGCTGCTTTTGGGTGTAGAGTTCTGTAGATGTCTGTTAGGTCCATCTGTTCTAGTGTGCTGTTCAGTGCCTCTGCCTCTTTACTTATTTTCTGTCTGGTGGATCTGTCCTTTGGAGTGAGTGGTGTGTTGAAGTCTCCTAAAACGAATGCATTGTATTCTATTTCCTCCTTTATTTGTTAGTATTTGTTTCACATATGTCAGTGCTCCTATGTTGGGTGCATAGATATTTATACTGGTTATATCCTTTTGTTGGACTGACCCCTTTTTCATTCTGTAATGTCCTTCTTTAGCTCTTGTTACTTTCTTTGTTTTGAAGTCTATTTTGTCTGATACAAGTACTGCAATAACTACTTTTTTTCTCCCTATTGTTTGCATGGAATATCTTTTTCCATCCCTTCATTTTTAGTCTGTGTGTATCTTTGCGTTTGAGGTGAGTCTCTTGTAAGCAGCATACAGATGGGTCTTGCTTTTTATCCATTCTATTACTGTGTCTTTTGATTGGTGCATTCAGTCCATTTACATTTCTGCTGATTATCGATAGATATGTACTTATTGCCATTCCAGGCTCTGGATTTGTGGGTACCAAAGGTTCAAGGGTAGCTTCTTTTCCATCTAACTGTTTATCTTTAACTCACTTATTACACTATTATAAACACAGTCTGATGATTCTTTATTTCTCTCCCTTCTTATTCTTCCTCTTCCACTCTTTGTATGTTAGGTATTTTATTCTATACTCTTTTGTATTTCCATTGACTGCTTTTGTGGATAGCTGATTTTATTTTTTGCCATTTGTTCGTATTTGGTTTGTCTGCTTTCTTTGCTGTGATTTTATTTTCTCTGGTGACATCTATTTAGCCTTAGGAGTACTTCAATCTAGAACTGTCCATTTAAAATATCCTGTAGAGGTGGTTTGTGGGAGGCAAATTCCCTCAACTTTTGCTTATCCAGAAATTGTTTAATTCCTCCCTCAAAT
The DNA here is from genome assembly GCF_040802235.1 of Manis javanica. Classification (NCBI taxonomy): domain Eukaryota; kingdom Metazoa; phylum Chordata; class Mammalia; order Pholidota; family Manidae; genus Manis; species Manis javanica. The sequence goes on from NC_133159.1 coordinate 40,121,554, forward strand.
CTAAATGATAATGTTGCTGGATACAGTATTCTTGGTTCAAGGCCCTTCTGTTTCATTGCACTAAATATATCATGCCATTCTCTTCTGACCTGTAAAGTTTCTGTTGAGAAGTCTGATGATAGCCTGATAGGTGTTCCTTTGGAGGTAATCTTTTTTCTTTCTCTGGCTGCTTTTAATATCCTGTCCTTGTCTTTGATCTTTGCCATTTTAATTATTATATGTCTTGGTGTTGTCCTCCTTGTGTCCCTTGTGTTGGGAGATCTGTGGGCTTCCATGGTCTAAGAGACTATTTCCTTTCACAGCTTGGGGAACTCGTCAGCAATCATTTCTTCAAAGACATTTTCTATCCCTTTATCTCTCTTCTTCTTTTGGTACATGTATTATGCAAATATTGTTTCATTTCGAATGGTCACACAATTCTCTTAATATTCTTTCATTCCTAGAGATCCTTTTATCTCTCTCCACCACAGCTTCTCGGTATTTCTGTTCACTGATTTCTATTCCATTAACAGTCCCTTGCACCTCATCCAGTCTGCTCTTAAGTCCTTCAATTGATTGTTTCATTTCTGTTATTTCCCTCCAGACTTCATCCCTTAGCTCTTGCATATTTCTCTGCAGGTCCATCAGCATTATTATGACTTTTATTTTGAATTCTTATTCAGGAAGATTGGTTATATCTATTTCACTAGGCCCTCTCTCTGGCGTTGTTTGAGTGATTTTGGACTGGACCGGATTCTTCTGCCTTTTCATGGCTATAGACGTGATCACCAGTAAGTCGCACATGGGTCAGCTGGGAGAACAACGTTCCTTCCTGCTTGCTGGTTGCCTTGTCCTTCTCCGCTGCCTGTGCTGGTACAGGGAGCAGTCTCTGTGTTAATTCCCTCAGCTGCCGTGGGCGGGGTAGCCCTCGGGACGGCCTGGAGCACTGCTGGGGGTCGCAGATGAGCAGCATGTGTCCCCCTGTGAGAACGGCGCCTCTTCATGCCGTCCAGATTTGCCCCAGCTTCCTCTGCCTGTGCTGGGTAGCTGCGCATAGGGGACAGTCTCTGGGTCTGGTCAGTTAGCTGAGCACTGGGAGAAGACTGTGTGGTTGCTGTGGGAGGGGCTACTCCATGGCTGGTCCACAGCAATGGCGGGTCAGCCGGTTTGCTGGCAGTGCTGGCTGTGGGGGGAATGAACGGTAGGCTGCTTATCACCGTGAGGGCCTTTGGAGTTGCACTGGCACCCAGGAGGTTAGGGCGCCTGAAGTTCCTTAAAATTCCCAGCCTGCTGGGCTTAGTGTGCCAGGGAAATTTCATCCAATAGTTAAACCCTTGTCCCTTTAAGACTTTTAAAGCACCTGCTTTCCTTTGTCCCAGGGGTGCTGGCTGTGGGGACCAGCTCACAGTCTCTGTCTGATTTTACTTTTCTGTTTCTCTAATATCCAGTACACCATGCAGTTCAGATGTTGTCCCAGTTCAGATTACGAGGGCTGATTATTTAGCTGTCCTGTGCTTCCAGTCCCTCCCTACTCTGATTCTTTTCCTCCCACCAGTCCGCTGGGGTGGGGGGAGTGCTCGGGTCCTGCCAGGTCATGGCTTTGTATCTTACCCTTTTCATGAGATGCTGAGTTCTTACAGATGTAGATGTAGCCTGGCTGTTGTATTGTATCTTCTGGTCTCTGTTTTAGGAATATTTGTATTTGCTGTATTTTCAAAATATATATGGTTTTGGGAGATTTCCACCACCCTACTCATGCTGCCATCTTGAGCCATGCCCCAATTATCTCTATTTTTAATTTCAGCTTTCAATCTTCCTTTCCTTCTATTTCTTCACACTTGATCTATTGCTATTTCTCTATTTTCTTACAATTCAATTGTTTTCTATCTTGTCTTCTAACTAGTGGACTTAAGATAAGAAATTTCCCTCCAAGTACCACTTCTGCTGTACTCAAGGTTTTAGTATTTAGCATTCTCATCTATGTCTACTTCTAAATATCTAGCTAGCAGTTGCTATCAAGATTTCATATTTGCCCATAAAGTCTGAAGTAATGATTTGTAGTATCCAAATGTTTGGAGGATCTCAGAGATATCTTTCTATTATTACTACACTAGTTTTATTGAATTAATGGTCAGAGAATAAGATCAGCCTGATAGTGATTCTTTAATACTGGCTTTGTGTTCTAGCAGTCAGTCTTCATAAGTATTCCATATGTACTTCATTCAGTTATTCACAGCCTACAAAGATTTATTTCTTAATTCATTAGTTTGCAAAAGATGTTTATATAATAATTGTGGTTGATCTGTTTCACCTGGTAGTTACTGTCAATTTTTGCTGATTTGTGCACACAAGTTTGTAGTTGTCCTATCTTCTTGATAAATTGTCCCTTAATGCTATTTGCCTTAAGTTTAGTTTTATGTGATATTCATATTGCTATACTATATACTTTGAATTAATGTTTGGCTGGAGTATCTAGAATATCATTTTCTTTCTCTTTATTTTCTCTCTTCTATGTCACTTCTTTACAAGATGTTTTTCTGGAAAACTACAGCTGACTATTTAAGAGCTTCTGTCTTCAATAGGAAAGTTTATACCTTCTTGACTGAGCTTTCAATATATTTGATTTTTTTTTTGCTACCATATTTTCTGTTCACTAATTTCCTCCTTGTTTTCCTGTGCTTTTTTTCATATTACTATTTGCTGATATAGTAAGTTTTCTTATTCTCTTTTATATCCTAGAAGTATACACATTATTTTCTTTTAGTGTATATCCCTTTTAGTTATAACACTTATAACTAGATTTACATTTTTCTAATACAGACTAAAGTTAATCAGTATCTCTAGCCTTCTTCAAACAAGAACCTAAATGACCTCTCAATAACCACTCTCTGTGTTGTCACCTCTCCACTACCCTTAACTCAAGTTTTCCCATCTTTAAAATGTGAGTAATGATATCTATTTCAATTTGCTGTGAGGATTTAATAAGATTAACATATATAAAGGGCTTGGCAAAAAGCCTGTGCTCATAAATAATTGTTGTGTTACTGTCACCAAATAGTTTAACTTCATACTTCCTTAACATCCTTATTCTTTTTACCATTCCCTTGCTTTTCTTCAATTTATTTTTTTAATTTATTTATTTTGTTCTCATTAATCTGCAATTACATGAAGAATATTGTTTAATAGGGTTCCCCCTTTAACAAATCCCCCCCACATATCCCATTACAGTACTGTCCATCAGCGTAGAAAGATGCTGTAGAATCACAACTTGTCTTCTCTGTGTTGCACAGCCCTCCCCATGCCCCCCAAACATTATACATGCTAATCGTAATGCCCCTTTTCTTTTTCCCCACCCTTATCCCTTCCTTCCCTCCCTTTCTCCCCAGTCCCTTTCCCTTTGGTAACTGTTAGTCCATTCTTAGGTTTATGATTCTACTGCTATTTTGTTCCTTCAGTCTTTCTTTCTTCCTATAGTCTTTGGGTTTGAAGTGAGTCTCTTGTAAGCAGCATAGAGATGGGTCTTGCTTTTTAATCCATTCTATTATTCTGTGTCTTTTGATTGGTGCATTCAGTCCATTTACATTTAGGATGATTATTGAAAGATATGTACTTATTGCCATTGCAGGCTTTAGATTCATGGTTGCCAAAGGTTCAAGGTTAGTTTCTTTAGTATCTCACTGTCTAACTTAACCCGCTTATTGAGCTATTTTACACATTCTGGTCATTCTTTATTTTTCTCCCTTCTTATTCCTCCTCCTCTGTTCTTTATATGTTGGTTGTTTTATTCTGTACTCTTTTGTGCTTCCTTTAACTGCTTTTGTGGGTAGTTGATTTTATTTTTTGCCTTTAGTTAGTATTTGGTTGGTCTGCTTTCTTTGCTATGATTTTATTTTCTCTGGTGACATCTATTTAGTCTTAGGAGCGCTCCCATCTAGAGCAGTCCCTCTAAAATACCCTGTAGAGGTGGTTTGTGGGAGGCAAATTCCCTCAACTTTTGCTTGTCTGAGAATTGTTTAATCCCTCCTTCATATTTAAATGATAGTCGTGCTGGATACAGAATCCTTGGTTCAAGGCCCTTCTCTTTCATTGCATTAAATATATCATGCCATTATCTTCTGGCCTGTAAGGTTTCTGTTGAGAAGTCTGATGACAGCCTGATAGGTTTTCCTTTGTAGGTGACCTTTTTCCTCTCTCTAGCTGCCTTTAAAACTCTGTCCTTGTCCTTCATCTTTGCCATTTTAATTATTATGTGTCTTGGTGTTGTCCTTCTTGGGTCCTTTCTGTTGGGAGTTCTGTACACTTCCATGGTCTGATCGATTATTTCCTCCTCCAGTTTGGGGAAGTTTTCAGCAATTATTTCTTCAAATACACTTTCTATCCCTTTCTCTCTCTTCTTCTTCTGGTACCCCTATAATGTGGATATTGTTCCTTTTTGATTGGTCACACAGTTCTCTTAATATTATTTCATTCCTGGAGATCCTTTTATCTTTCTCTGCATCAGCTTCTATGCGTTCCTGTTCTCTGGTTTCTATTCCATCAATGGCCTCTTGCATCTTATCCATTCTGCTTATAAATCCTTCCAGAGTTTGTTTCACTTCTGTAATCTCCCTCCAGACATCTGTAATCTCCCTCCGGACTATCCCTTAGCTCTTGCGTATTTCTCTGCACCTCCATCAGCATGGTTATGAGCTTTATTTTTAATTCTTTTTCAGGAAGACTGGTAAGGTCTGTCTCCTTCTCAGGGTCTGCCTCTGTGATCTTGGTCTGTATCATTTTCTTCTGCCTTTTCATGGTGATAGATATATTTGTGGGGAGCTGGCACATGTGTTGGGTAAGGAAAAGTCCCTTCTTGCCAGTTTGTGGCCTTCCTCTCCTGGGAGAACAGCGGCCTCTAGCAGCTTGTGCTGGGGTGCTGCACACAGACGGGGCTTCTGATCTTGCCCAGCCGCTATAGAGTTTATTTAACTCTGCAATTGCTGTGGGCATGGCCTGCCTCAGGCTGCTTCTCCAATATGGCTGAGCCGCATTGGAGGGGGAACAGGCGGGAGGCTGTTTATCGCAGTGAGGGGCCTCTGAGCTGTGCTGCAGGGGTTCGGGTGCCCAGAGTTCCCCAGGATTCCCTGCTGCTGGGCTAGGTATCCCGGGGCACTTCTGTCCAGCTGTGGGGTCCCTGTCCCTTTAAGACTTTCAAAAAGCACTCGCTTTTCTTTGTTCCAGGTTCACCGGCTGCGGGGACCCGCTCACAGGTCTTACTGTCCTTTTTCCCTAGTTTCCAGCACCCCATGCACTCACTGTGTGTCTGTGCTGTGGTGCGGATGGCTAGGGCTGGGTGTTTAGCAGTCCTGGGCTCCCTCTCCCTCCCCGCTCCAACTCCTCTCCTCCCACTGGGAGCTGGGGTGAGGGGTACTTGGGTCCCGCTGGGCCGTGGCTTGTATCATACCCCATTCGCGTGGTGCTGGGTTCTCACAAGTATGGATGTAGTCTGGCTGTTGTCCTGTGTCTTCTGGTCTCTCTTTTACGGAGAGTTGTATTTGTTGTATTTCCAAAAATGTATGTGGTTTTGGGAGATTTCTGCTGCTCTACTCAGGCCGCCATCTTGGTTCTCCTCTTAACATCCTTATTTTTATAAGAGTTAATCTATCTTCTATTTCAATATTATCTATAATTTGCACTTTGTCATCAACTTTTACTAAAACAGCTCTGACATCCAGAACCCAGGAATGTTCTCCATTTGCTCCAGTCTTCTGATCTTCTACCTTTCCTAGTGTGTCTAAACCTGCTCAGAAACATCATTTCAACACTTAATCCATAGACTTCACCCTGCCTCCCTGCAATGCACTGAACTGTATCCCCCCTAGAATTCTTATGGTGAAGCCTTAACGTTCAATATGAGTGTATTTGGAGACAGACTTTAGGAGGTGATTAAGGTTACATGAGATCATATGGGTGGGTCTCTACAAGGATTGGCATCTTTACAAAAGGAGAAAGACCAGAGTGCAAGCACCTGTTCTCTCTCTCTCGCCCACTCCTGTTTAAAGACACATTGAGAAGGTGGATATCTGCAAGCTAGTAAAAGAGCTATCACCAGAAACCAAACCTTGCCATAACTTTGATCTTGGACTGTCTAGCTTCAAGAACTGTGAGAAATAATTATCTACTGTTTAAGCTACCTAGTCAACAGTATTTTGTAGCTCAAACTAAGACACTCCCATACCCTTTTTTTGCCACCTGCCTTTCCTGGGTTTACTTTTCAAATTTTTCCTATTTCCTGTCTCTTTCTTCTCATCCTTCTAAAAATTTTCCAGTCTCTTGACCCTATTCTTCCCTCAACTTCTCCTTCCCTTCCTTTACAGTCAAGTTTTCTTAAAATAAAAGTAACATCAATTCCCCAAGTCTCACTTATCCCTTAAAATCTATTAAAATCCCTTAAAATCTATCTCATTCTCATCTTTCTACCAAAAATGATCTTAACAAAGTTATCAGTTATTTATATGACAAATTCAATGGGCCTTTTAAATATTCATTTGCCTACTTGGAATACACCACAGTATTCTTCACCATCATACATTTGAGACAAAAAATAAAGGTAGTAGTACAGATTCTCAGGATTACCTCAGTTAGAGGCATGTGACTTTGAATTACATATGGGACACACACCAGTGAAGAGCTCCATTAGCAACTAAGATGTGGGTTTATAAAAAGAGATTTTTGAATCATCTATACATATTTGGAAATTGAAAGGCTGAGAGTAGATGTCAGAAAGAAGACACAGTAAAAAGAACTGCTGGTAAAAGAACTCCTTGAATACCAACCCTTAAAGCAGATGAAGAAAAAAGTAGCTCACTGGCTGAATCAATCTGAGTGGCAGACAGAATACCAAGAATGAGTGAAATATAAGGAAAATTTCTGTAAAGAGATGAATTAAGAAAAAAACCTAACACCTTTAATGAATAGGTCAAAAGCTCCTTGAGGACAGAGATTGTTTTTATCTAGAAGGTAATCAATAACTCTTTGATGGCCTCAATCTTTCCTATAATTATATGACACATGTATAATTAAGTTTTTTTCCTCTTTTTTAATTTTATTATGGTTTATAGTAAAATTTGAAGTTGTGCCATAAAGGTACTGCTTCACCTTTCAATTAATTAGTGAAATCTCATTTATGAAAAAAGATTTTTAAATGCTTTCAACTGTTGTAGAGATGTTTATTAAAAAGTTTGCTCTTAAATTATTAGAAAGCTTGAAGTTCTGTTTTCTGAAAAACATAATTTCCTTTAAAATAATTCTAGATGTAATTATAAGAGTTCATAGCATAATTTTGCTGCTCTTGGCTTTTTTTTCCCAGAAAGAAATTGTAAATACAAAATAAGACTCAATTACCAGGCACCCCCTAGTGGTGGTAAAATCAAGTTAAGAAAAAAAAACTATAGGACATGGTTTATAGTCCTCTATATCTACAGTTCTCACCAAAACTTAAGAATAAAATTGTTTGTCAGTAAACAACTTAACAGCATGTTATTTTATATCTACATCTTACTACATGATTATTAATTCCCTTACAGTAATATTTTTGAGAATAATTACAGTAAGTGAAATAATATATATAAATGCCCTGTAAGGAGTATATAATGACAAATTATAAGACTGAGGGAAAGAAATCTCACTCTAGAGAACAGCCTCCAAAAAAGAAGACATCTTTGGAATAAAGCTTTGTATATTTCTCTCAAGAATCTGAAAGCTATAGTATAGAGAGTCAGATGGAGACTTCAGAGTCAGAAGTATTTACTGTTGACCTTGAATAATCCATGAAACTCTTCTAAACATCTCAATTTCCTCATCTATAAAACAGAGGTATCAAAATCTGCAGAGCTGTTAGAAGAATTAAGTAAGAATTGAATGAAAAAGATTGCTATTGGTATTTACTACCATAAATAAATCATCTTATTGTACTTTGTAATTTGTGCTTTCTCATATGATATACCACTCCTGCTTACTGAATTTTTACAACCACCCTGGTAACTAAAAACCATGCTTCTCATTTCATTTTATAAATAAAAATTTAAGGCCCTAGCCAAGCTGGGATTGATATACAGGATTTTTCTCACTGTACCTTGATGTCTTTTGCCTAGAGAGATAGGCTATAATCATATTACTTTCCTGATTTGTTTATAATAAATTTTGTTTAGGAGTAACACTATTAATACCCATGTTGTCTAGTCCATTTAGAGAAGACTGATACTTTTATAGAGAAGGAAAGTAATTTTTGCCATTGCACTGGAATTGGAATGGCGGAACCAGCAGCACGATCTTGTCACTGTTCTGCACTGCAATTAAAAGGCAGTTTATCCAACTCCCCTCCCATCTTCCAACACCCACTGCCTCATTTAAGAGAAATAAAACAATAAAACCAATTAAACACCAAACCAACCATCTAAATAAAATATATAATTTTAAAAGAAAAAAAAAAAGGGATGGTCCAGAAACTTTATTTTTTTCTACCAGTCTTATAACTCTTCTATTCATTTGACAATTCTCAAATATAATATGATGAATCAAAATTACCTTTTATTTTCTCCTTTTTAGATTATAAATCAGGCTATAAATTACAAAGAAGATTTCTATAAATCCACCAATTGTAACAAAATTCTGCAAAAATAAACCAACTTGATTCATTATGAAGTTTATACAGTATAATTTTATGTCTACCATATTTGATAATATATGATATATAACACAATAGGAAATTTTTTTGGACTCCAGTATTTAATTAAGATATTGAACAACTATTTTTATTTGCTGAAATGCAAAATGAGTATCACAAGTCAAAAATAATTATCATTAGCTTTTATAATTCTGCATGGATTTTTTAAAATTATCTTTCATGAAATCAGTGTTTAAGATATACATCATCCCCCAGAAATAATCTATTTTTATAGGAAGCATAGAAATCTAGTTTCATAGAAAGATAAACTAGATTAATACATTAAAGGAAATCCACGTTGGCTTTTTAGTTGTATTTTAATAAAATGTGCCTTAATACGGCTTTTTCATTAGCAGGAACCTTTATGTGCCCTTCCTCCTACCACCGAGATACTCTGTGCTTTATGTATTTTGTTTGGCTTTGAATTTTGCTATCTTTCTTGTTCTAACACAGAAAACAGCATCATTATAACCTGGTAAGAATGCATAAAGCCAACTAGGGAAGACTACACTTGTGATATATGAACTATTCATTTTCCAATAAACACTATTTCAGAAGCACTGTAGGCCCCTGTTTGCCTAGGGACTGAGCAATTTACAATCAAACTAAGGTCAGCCACATGGCAATGAAAACATTTCCATTAGCCCAGGAAGACACTTTGATAAATCCAGTTAATCATGCTACTGGAAAGCAATAGATTATAACCAATGATGTCTCCTATCTGCTTGTAATTATGTGGATTACATACTTGATGACAGTAATTACACTCTGTTAACTAACCTGTAAAAATAATGTTCTACCTGACTAAATACAGAACCATGCAAATAACTCTTTGTTTAACTTAATCTCATCTGGTGTTCATATCAATATTTCTATAAACAGGAGACCCAAGTACTACTTGGCTATTTATAAGAGTTTGTAAATTCAACTTCCCATGAATATATCATCTGAATATAAAGATAAGGAGCAACTCAAGTAATCTTTAAATTCCTAACCTAAAACAAACTATTAACAGACTATCAAATACAATTAAATTAGACTTAACTTTTTTCAGTTCAATGATTTCTACTTTGGTAAAGACAATTTCATTTTTTTTTTTTGCTACTATATACCTGTGATGATATGATATACAATAGTAAATATTTATTTGGTCTTCTTCTTCACATAGAGCTAAAACACTAGGAATTTTTCAAGTGATAAGAAAGATGAAGGTAAAAGGAGCAATGATTCTTTTATTCATAACAAGCCCCTACAACCACACTTGAATTCGTTAGTGCATTCTAGAAAAGCCGGCAGGAAAGCTGGTTGCCAGTGGAACTAATGGCATGATTAGAAGGTTGTAACTGCCAGCACACCCCTCCTCCACTCTCTCTGGGTAGGAGGGACTGAAGGTTGAGTCAATCAACAATAGCCAATGATTTGATCAATCATGCCTATGTAAATAAGGCTTTTATAAAAAAGAAACCCTAGCTGAAGGGTTCTGGGGAGCTTCCAGGTTGGTGAACAAGAACACATCTATGCGGTAAGAGGGTGGCACAACCCGAAATTTACAGGGAGAGAAGCTCCTGTGCTTGGGACTCTTCCGGATCTCATCCTATGCATTTCTTCATATGGATATTCATTTCTATCCTTTAAAAGATGTTTCATAGTAAGTTGGTCATTACTTTTTGAGCCATTCTACCAATTATCAAACTCAAGAAGGGGGTTGTGGGAGCCTCCAATTTACAGCCCTTTGGTCAAAAGCACAGGTGACAACCTAGACTTGCAATTGCTGTCTGACATGGGGGCAGTCTTGAGGGACTAAGCCCTAAACTTGTGGAATTTGATACTATCCCCAGATAGTATCAGAACTTAAATTACAGAACATACAGCTGGTGTTGAAGAATTGCCTTATGCCGGGGGGGAAAAAAAAGCCCACACATTGGTAGCCAGAAGTGTTCTGTGAGTAGTGTAGTAGAGTAAAACAGATTTTTTTTTCCTTTCACTACAGAATTATATATGTGGCAGGTGGTGGGGGAAAAGTTTGACAGTATGTGAAGTTTAAGGACACAGGTCTCTCTTTATCACACAAAATCACCAAGTTGCATTAAAAAAGAAAATGTGTATAAAAATTGTGAAATCTAAAAACAACTCAGACATAGTTCTGGAATGATACTGTAGTCTTAAAAATTATTATTCTATCATCAGCATAATTATTCACTTTATATCAGTTTGCTTTATCTAGTAATAATAAAGTAATCTATTTAAACATTAAAATAACTTGATCATTCTATAAGTGTACTAAGTTTCACTGTGAAAACTGCTAAAAGAATGAGATTCTCTATACCAAACAGAAAGAAACTAATAACAATTTTATATCAAGTGTTTTTTTAAGCTGTATTCTACAGAGCCCAATGAATTTTCCTCAAAGGTATGCCTTCTTCAGCCATGGGAGAAATTGGAGTTCCACTCACTCATTCTCTCCCTCCAATTCTAGTCCTTCCCCTTCAAAAATTGTGCAATTTTCGGCTATTTTTTACATAATGGAGTTTTGCTAAAGATTTTCTTTGGAAAAAGAATTCTACCACTAAAATCAAACAAATAAACTACCCAAACCGAATAGTTTCAAAATACATATGGTTAATAGTTGATGGTAACTTAAAACTTTAGTAAGATTTATATATTTATATACAACTTAAAGCAACTTAACTATTAAGCTTTTCATTTCAGATTACCAGGAAAAATAAATACCTTACCCAGCATGACTAGATGATGAAGGTGGTGGCAAGTCTGGTGTAAGGACATAAAGACTGTTGTTTTTTGGCAAGTGTAGAGATTTTAAGACAGTCTGAAAAAGAAAAAAATTAAAAACAAAACAGAAAGACTGTTGATCGTGCATTATTAATTTTTTTCCTATAGTTCTTGAGAAATTGTCAATATTATAGTTTAAGTTTTCATCTTTTGACAATTTCCCAAATAGGGAAATGCAGAAGAACTACTGAATCCAAACCACCTTATTTCTCCCATACATATACATATACACATATATATATTATATAAAATAAATTAGCATAAATGTGAATGTTAAAATAAAATACAAATTCCTTAGATTATGAAGAGATACAAATAGATAAGAACACAGTTGAGATTCACTTATTTCTTCATTGAAAAAATTTATCCTTGCAACTAATACGCACTTCATTCCAGGATCATAATAACAAGTATTGGCAATGTAAGTTTTCAGAGATCATGTGCTCTAGAAAAGATCACAGAGAGCACCTCAACCCAATGACTTTATAGAGGAGGAGCTGTAGCCTAACAGTGAATTGACTTGGATGAGGTCTCTAATAAGTGTTGCCTAGGTCACTTAACTTTTACTCCAGGGAATTCCTTTGTAAAACCTTCTGTCTGGGGTGAATAACTACTCTTGGGCTACATCTGACCTTCATCTCCATAACCATGCAAAATTTCACTTAATTTCTTTCACTGTAAAACTCCTACATACCTTTCAAACTCCCAACTTGGTGTTAAATACTTGCTAACATACTTCAAACTTTTTTTTGACAGCAATACACATGCAGGAACACATTTTACATCTCAACTATGATTGCCTAACAACATAAAGGAGCCCTCTGAAATTCATGGCCACGAATTTAAAAATACATCAATCAGCATGATTTTGTCTGTCTCCAGGCACATTTAACTGTGAGACACAGAATAGACAGAGTTGGATTTATCCAGAGTAAGGATTTTTGCCAAACACAATCCATAAATTAAAAGTTGAGGCTATATGCAAGGAAGTGATTATAATGACTGACCTCCCATAAGGAAGGGAGACACGAAAGGTAATGATCTTGAAAAGATGGCAGAAATGATGGATTGGTGGTCTGAATAGAGATGAAAGATGGTTGGAGTTAGGATGCTAAGGGAAGTGAGCTAGAAAGATGAGAGATGAACAGAAAATGGAAGCTTGAAATTAAGATTTGAGAATTGTTATAATTAAATGAGTAACACGATGGGAAGACATGGGCTGATGGAGGGTGAAGAAAAAGATACTTTATAAAGGTTATTTAAATTAGTAAGAATTAAAAAGGGAGCAATTATAAATCAGGAACTAAAAATCATCAGGAAACAAGGGGAGATGGCTTCAATAAGCAGATGATACAGTTTTTTGACATGAAATTAAAAGCTGAAAGTTTTTAGAGAGGAAGGACTTATAAAGGTCTGGAAGTGGAAGTGAGGACCAATTAGTACATATATTTACCACTTAGTCCAGTGTATGATGGCTGCTACAGAAAAGCAATTAACACTGCGGAAGGCTAAAGAGAAACAATGCCCTCAGGAAGGCAGATATCTGTCAGAGGAAGATGATGAAGGAAATGTGGAGGGAAGAGAGTAACAATGGAAGAAATTTCGTTAATGATGTGTTAGTTCCACAGGGCATAGCAAAAAGGTTTCAGGCATTGTAGGAGAAAAAGGATAGAGACAGATATGGGCTGTGCAAAGACTATGGAGATTTGAGTAGGAGATAATGTGGGAACCTTAGACTCCTTGCAGTGATTGGCATAAACAGCAGGAAAGATGTAATGAAATTAGTCCTGGTTGAATCAAGACAATAATGTCAGGGCTTAACATGCTGGAAAGCAAAGTAGAGTGGATGTCTAGGAATTCCTCTTAACCCTGCAAATGGAAGTAAGGGCACCTGGGGAGGGCCAATCTCACCCAAGCACAGAATATGAGGAGCTTATTCTTGAACCCTCCACAAGAGGGCCCATCTTACTAAGTTTACAGTCTCACTCCAAGAGCTTTGGGACTTACGCTTGACTCACATTATTTATGTGTTAAATAAGAAGAAATACCCTTATTATTTCAATACACTCTAACATCTTCTACTCTGCTTCTTTTTTTCAATGCTGGGTATAGCCCACTAAATTAACTTTACAACTCACTAATAGTTTGTGACCCATGGTTTTTAAAAATAACACTGTAGTAGGCAATTACTCATAATTTCACAATCTACTAGAAGACCTGGAAATTCTGAAACTATATGTCAAATATGTATAAATCCTCTTGAAATTGGTTTGTATTAACGCTATAGAGATAACATACAAACAAACAAAACATACACATATACACAAAGTTATTTTTTCCTCTTTGTCGTTCATTATTTTAGTTTATGGATTGTTGATAAATGCTTAATCTTACCACATGACCAAATTACTGTCCATTTCCCATGCCATTATCCAATGATTTCCCACTTGATCTTCCCCATCAAACCACATATGGCATAATTAAATAAATTAATTAATACTTTGAGTCATTTATTCATTCCACAAATATTTATTTGATGCCTTTTATACCAGGCATTTCATATACTATGGTGAGAGAAACATGTATGTTCCCTCTACTCATGGTGCTATGATGGAGAATGCTGTGATGGGAACCAAATTTTATACAGACTTTTAAAGAAAATAACATGTAAGCTGAGACTCAAAGGATGAAAAAGAGTTACCTATGTGAAGAACTGGGTGTAAAGCATTCCAGACAGTTGAATAGCATGTCAGGTAAAGATGTAAACAGCTTGAGCCTAGTAGAAGAATTAAAAGGAGGTTTGTATGGCTGCAGCTGAAGATGAGGTTGTAGAGGTGAATTAGAATAAGTAATAGAATGACTTTTAAAACCATTGTGAGTAGCCTGAATTGTATTCAAAGTGCACTAAAAAGCTATGTTTTAACAGGAGAGTGATATAATTCGATCTATGCTTTTAAAAGATCACTCTGGCTGCTGTGTGGAGAATGCACTGAAAGAATTCAAGAAAAGAATCTGGGAAAATAATGATGAAGTTATTGCATTGGTCCAGGCAAGAAATGTTGATGGCCTGGATTAAGGTAGTGCATGAAAAATACTGAAAAGTGGCCATGGTTGAGATATATTTTTGAGATAAAGTTTATCAGACTTACCAAAGGATTAGGTATTGTTTGAAATGGGAAAAGATTGATGCCCCATTGGATTTAGCGGTGGCTATAGCACTGCCATTTGTTGGGGAAGACTAGTGGGGAAATGTCATGGGGAGGAAAATCAAGAGGTCCATTTTAAACATGTTAAGTTAAATATGTTAATAAGGTATGCAAGTACACAAGTGAATTATCAATTTGGATATGTGAGTTCATAGAAGTATAACCTAGAATTATAATTTGGAAGCAACCAGAAAATTAACAGCATAGGAATAGCAGAAATTACCTAGGGAAAAGAGTACATTAAAATAAGTAACTGAAATATTATTGGTAACAAAGACTGTGTTCAAATACTAGAACACATAGTTCTAAAAAGGACTTTCTCAAAATGATTGCCTTTCTCTTCACAAACTCCTGAATGTGCTATGCAAGACTGATTCATATCCACAGGTTTCTAAATAAATGAATGAATAAATGATACAGCTTTGTAAACTAATGCATACATATTTCTGCCAAGGTTGTCAGTCTTGTTTTTGTTTTTTAATTCACATTACAATTAGAATAGCATACAGCACCACAGGTCAGCAAACTATGGCCCATAGGACAAATCCAGCTCACTACCTGTTTTAGCATAGTCTGTTAGTTAAGAATAGTTTCTGCATTTTTAAATGGTTGACAAAATCAAAAGAAGAGTATGTCATGATATGTGAAGTAAAATTTAAACTTGTGTCCATAAAATAAAGATTTATTAGAATATAGTCATGCTCATTCTTTCACACATGATCTACACTGCTTTCACATTATGATGCCAGAATTGAGTTGCAACAGAGACCGTATAGCCCACAAAGCCTAAAATATTTACTACCTGGCTCTGTGCAGAAAAAGTTTGCAGATACCTAATATATAGCATATCACTAACATGTACCTAAGCTTTAAGATATCTCGCTGACCTGAAATTCTTGTAAAAATCATACTGAAATACTCAGAACATCTTTATATATCAAATGAACTCCCACAGAAGTATTTATAAGCACAATGTCTACCAGGAGCCACTGACAAAGAAGAACTGAACCAAAAATTGAAGATTCTAAGTTATACATGGATATTGAAATATCAACTGAGAAACTAGTGTGAAAATATTTGACAGTTATTTCCACCACAAACACCTAAAGCTTTAGAGTTAACCCATTTCTTTCTAACCCTCCCCACTCTGTCAGAAAAAGTGTGTAAAATATTTTATACTTGAAACTCCTACTGGATCCCTGAGAATAGCAACTACTACCTTAAAATATTAACACTATATCAGATTCTTAAAACATAATTCATTCTCTCCACCTGCCACTATCCAAGTAAACAAAGAAAGATTCTTACCATTTAAATTTTCCAAGTTTAAAAAAATTTCCTATTTTTATCTTTGTTCCATAATCAATACTTGGCATAAATACATATACTGTGTATGACTTCCTTCAGGACAATCAGTAATTGTTCAGTAAATTATTATTGCAGGGTACTTACCCACACCCTATGAGGTTTGAGAAAAACATAAAGCTCTCAAAAGAGTGCCAGAGCAACTGCTATAATAGTTAGAAATAGGAAAAACTTGCCATACAGTGTTTTCATTCACATACCTAACTCATTTAAAACTATTGGTTTACCATGAAAATGCTTTAGCTTGAAAAACACTGTTTGCTGATTCCTTAAACTAAGTTACTATTACCAAATTTACTTCTGTCATATTTAACATTACTAAAAACCAATTTTTATATGTAATTTAGTCAATTGTGTAACTTAATTTTCTTTTACTTCTAGGCAATTAAGAAACTCACACTGTCTTCCACATCTCCAGTCTTCCAGCCTTTCAACAGCATTTTAGACACAGGTATCTGAAGTTCATTTTCTAGAATCTGTTTAATCTCTCCTGTACGGACAAGAAGAGACCAAATATTACTAAGAAAATAATGCAAACAACATTTGTTCATATCCAGGGTTAGCATTAATATTGGGCATATGGTGCACAGTCAATGATATTTGTCTGATAAAGGAATAAGAAAAATTACAGTAGTCCAAATTTCAAATCTTGATCAAATATCATGTTGCCCCTTTGAAGAACTCAGGCTTCAACACTGTGATAAAAGACTCCACAATTAATTAAGCAGTTAATTAACTTTGTAGCTTTTTTTAAAGACACAGGTATCAGTGACTGGGAATTTGAATAGAAACAATCTATTTACATTCAATCAGCTGACAATACCTGTATATGTTCAGCATAAGGTAGGGATAGCAGGTAAAGTATACAACCTGAGGCAGCAGATATTGGAATGAAGATTTGGGTTCTTATCTTGAAGGAATCAATTAATTCATCTATTCGTAATTTTTGCATCTGTAAAATGGAAAATAATATTGCCTAGCTTTTCTTCTCTAGGGTCCAAGGATGAAAGGAGACAATATCCATGAAAGTAGATGAAAAAATAAAGCCAATGTATCTAATCTGGAAGACAACAGAAATTGTGTTAAAGAGAAAAGCAACAGAATTTCAGAAAAGGAAAAAGATTGTATTGGACCAAATAGAAAAGGCTTTGCAAGAGAAATGAGACTTGAAGTATAGCTGAGTTGTTGCAGGAAAACCAAAACAAAATCTAGCAAAGTCTGTTCAGTGAAGATGTGAGACTGAAAAGTAAAAAGGCAAAAATGCTAATAAAGAAAGTGAGGAATCACAATTTTTCTGGTGCTCCACAAATCACTTTTCAGAAACCAAGTATACACATAAATCAATCAGCTAATTTCGGCTACTAAAGTATATTAAACAAATCATAGAATCAGAATGTACAAATATTTCATGTATCTGCTTTTATTAGGTTGGTGTTAGTCTATAATTTTAGATTAACTCACAATTAAATATCACTGACAAGTGACTAAATACTGAAAAACTGATTACTACATATTAAAAGACAAAAAAGTATTTCAAGCTGATGAAGGAAAGAAGGGGGTAAAAGTTTAAATTATACAAGTTTTATGGAAACACAGCTGCCTGAATAAGTAATGCTACTAACCCTTCATGGTCTTAGTGACTTTTTTTACTTTCCTAAGGAAAATTCCTCTGACGGCACTTTGGGTAGTGATTAAACATCATAAACAGAAATCTAGTTCAACATTACATTTTAGGAGCAGAAAGTTTTATCAACTTTGGCTTTCAAAAAGGTTGCTGACAAATGGAAATGGTAGAAACATGAGCCATATTTTTTAAGCCAAATACAAATAAACACTGCCTTTTTATCTGTGGAAAAGGCTGCTACTTCTACAGCTGTACTTGTCTGGAAATGGGATTACTTCCTTGCAAGTCTTCCCAGTGCTTGCCTTTTAGAAACCTATCTTCACCTGCACCTACTACACAAAGATTCTTGGAGACAATTGTAGCATTCATTACCTAAAAGAACTTTCTTAAAGGAAAAATGAAAGAGATCTTAAGTCCCAGTTATTCTTTGTAGCAAGCATGGATAACATTTAAAACAAATAGTCTTGAGATTAAGAAGTTATTTTTAGGAGATAAAAGATGGCGGTGTGAGAGGGGAGAAAGAGAACTCCTCCAAAAACCACATATAATACGATAATAGTTAATACAACTAATCCAAAAAGAGCAACAGGAAAGAAAGCTGAGCAAGATGGCATACACCTGGAGAACAGAGCAGACCTCACCAAGGGTCATGTACCAAAGCCTTAATCCGGCAGGACCCAAGCCCTTACACCACCCCAGTACACTAGCAGGAGGAAGAGAAACGGAGCAGGAAGGGGGTGGAAACCTAGTACTGCTGAACACCCAGTCCTAGAGATCTGCTTTGGGAGCACAAACCTAAATTGCATGGTGCTCTGGAGATTAGTGGGGTTGGAAAGCTAAGACAAGTGGAATACTTGGAGAAACACAGATTCCAGCCATTTGTGGAGGATAGGGATCCACATCCGGCTGCTCTGGGACAAAGGAAAGGCAGGAAGTCTGAGAGGCTTCACAGCAGCAAGAGAGATGCTAAAGGGGAGGGGACTGCATGGAGCTTGCTGCTAGGTGGACAAGGTTGTTTGGAGGTGCTCTGCCCAGCAGGTTGGGAACTTTCAGGAGTTTCAGGTTCTTCATCCCCCTGGCTGGCTACTCAGCTCTGAGGCCCTCCACTGTGATACACAGCAAGCTGCGCCTTCCTCCTGGCCTACTGGCACTAGCTCACAAACCAGTAGTCCCTGCCCTGGTGTCAGGCCAGCGAAAGGAAGGGCCTGCTTATGGCAGCTACAAGTGCAAAGCACAGAGAATTACACCTGTTTACTTGGCCCACTGGATCTGTCAGTGGAGACAGGCACTGCAGCCAGGAAGAAGGAAACAGCTCTTACCTACTGACAGGTACCAGCACTGCTCCCCTGAGAAACCCTACATCACTTCAGGAGCTGAGCAGCTCCAGAGACTAGAGCTTCTGGGCACTAGAGGGCACCATATACAAATATGAAATGACAAAGGAACCTGGTTCAATCCAAAATCTCACAAACACCAGAGAAAAGGCCAAGTAAAACTAGACTTAATCTTCCTGAAAGACAGTTCAAACTAAAAATCATAACCATGCTCACTCATGGAGGTACAAAAAAATATTCAAGAACTGAGGGACAAATTGAGGATGGAGATATAATCATTAAGAAATTGCATATCTGAAAAGAAACATACAATGGAGAGACTTAAAAGCAGATTAGATGTAGAAGAAGAGTAAATGGAATAGAATTTTGTGATGAGGAATATAAAGAGGCCAAGGCACAGAGAGAAAAAAGGATCACTGAGAATGAAACAATATTGAGAGAACTGTGTGAACAATCCAAATGGAACAGTATTTGCATTATAGGGGTAGAGAGAGGAAAAGGGATAGAAAATGTCTTTGGGAAGGTAACTGCTAAAAACTTTCCCAATCTAGAGAAAAGATGGTCTCTCAGGCCATGGAGATACAGAGAACTCCCAACACAAAGTACCCAAGGAAGACAACACCAAGACACATAATAATTAAAATGGCAAAGATCAAAGATAATGGCAGACTATTACAAGCAGCGAGCGAAAGAAATAAGATCACATACAACAGAAGGCCCATTAGGCTAACATCAGACTTCTCAGCAGAAACCTTACAGGCCAGAAGGGAGTGGCATGAAGTATTTATTGCAATGAAACAGAAGGGCCTTGAACCAAGAATACTATACCTAGCAAGATTATCATTTAAATTTGAAGGAGGGATTAAACAATTTCCAGATAAGCAAAAGTTGAGAGAATTTACCTCCCACAAACCATATCTACAGTGTATTTTGGATGGACTACTCTAGATGGAAGTGTCCCTAAGGTTTAATAGCTTTATCAGATGTAGTAAAACCATAGTAAAGAAAGTAGAACAGTTAATTACAAAGACCAAAATTAAATCAACTGCTGCCAAAGTCTATCAAGGGATAGATAAAGTGTACAGAATATGATACCTAATCTATAAAGAATGGAGGAGGAAGAAAAAGAAGGAGGAAAAAAAACCTTTAGATTGCATTTGTAATAGCATACTGAGTTAAGTTAGACTCTTAGATAGTAAGGCAGTTACCCTTGAACATTTGGTAACCAAAAATCTAAAGCCTGCAATGGTAATAAGGATGTACCTATAAATAATCACCCTAAATGTAAATGGTCTGAAAGCGCCAATCAAAAGACATAGACTCACTGAACGTACAAAAAAACAAGACCCATCTATAAGCTGTCTACAAGAGACTCACATTAAACCCAAAGACATACACAGACTAAAAGGGAAGGGATGGAAAAAGATATTTCATGCAACTAATAAGGAGAAAAAAGCAGGAGATGCAGTACTTGCATCAGACAAAATAGACTTCAAAACAAACAAAGTCACAAAAGACAAAGGAGGACATTACATAATGATAAAGAGGTCAATATAACAAGAGGATATAACCAATATAAATATTTATGAAACACAGGAGCACCTACATATGTGAAACAAATACTAACAGAATTAAAAGGGGAAATAGAATGCAATGCATTCATTCTAGTAGACTACAACACTCCACTCACTACAAAGGACAGATCAACCGGACAGAAAAGGAGTAAGGAAACAGAGGCAATAAACAACACATTAGAACAGATGGACCTAAAAGACACCTACAGAACTCTACACCCAAAAGCAACAGGATACACATTCTTATCAAGTGCATAAGGAACATTTTCAAGAATAGATCAAATACTAGGTGACAAAAAGAGCCTCCGTAAATTCAAAAAGACTGAAATTGTACCAACTGGTTTCTCAGACCACAAAGGTATGAAACTAGAAATAAACTACACAAAGAAAATGAAAAATCCCACAAACACATGGAGGTTTCCTAAGATGCTCATAAATAACCAATGGATCAATGACCAAATAAAAACACACATCAAGCAATATATGGAGACAAATGACAATAATTCAACACTGCAAAATCTGTGGGACACAGCAAAGGCTGTGCTAAGAGGGAAATATATTGCAATATAGGCCTATCTCAGGAAAGAATAACAATCCTATATGAACACTCGAACCTCACAATTACTGAAACTAGAAAAAGTAGAACAAATGAGGCCCAAAATCAGTAGACAGAGGGACATAATGAAGACTAGAGCATAAATAAATAAAATTGAGTAGAATAAAAAAAAATAGAAAGAATCAATGAAAGCAGGAGCTGGGTCTTTGAGAAAATAAACAAAAATAGATAAACCCTTAGCCAGACTTATCAAGAAAAAAGAGAGTCTACACACATAAACAGAATCAGAAATGAGGAAGGAAAAATCACTACAGAAACCACAGAAATACAAAGAATTATTAGAGAATACTATGAAAAATTACATGCTAACATACTAGACAACCTAGAAGAAATGGATAACTTTCTAGAAAAATACAACATTCCAAGGCTGACACAGAAAGAAACAGAAAATCTGAACAGAGAAACAGCAAGGAAATTGAATTGGTAATCAAAAAACTACCTAAGAACAAAATCCCTCAACCAGATGTTTTCACTGCTGAATATTAAACATTTAGTAAAGATCTAATACCCATCCTCCTAAAAGTTTTCCAAAAAGTAGAAGACTGGAGGATTAAAGATGGCGGCATGAGAGGAGAGACAGAGGTTTCCTCCTAAAACTGGATACAATTAGAAAATATAGTTGGCGCAACTAATCCTGAGAGAGCAACAGGAAAGAGGACGGCGTCAGACTGCACGCACCTGGAGAAAAGAGCAGACCTCACAGAACACGGTAATGTACCAGAGCTGTGGCTCGGAGGGACCCGAGCCCTTCCCCCACCCCAGCTCACCGGTGGAAATAAGAGAAACTGAGCAGGGAGGGAGTGGAAGGCTTGGGAGTGCTGAATACCTAGATCCAGAGATCTGCACTGGGAGCACAAATCTACATTTCATGCTGCTTTCATCATACTCTTCTGATTATGGGATTGGAAAGCTGGGGCAGGCAGAATTCCTGGGGAGACTGGGATTCCAGCTGCTTGTGGAAAGCAAGGATCCATTTCCGGCTGCTCTGGGACAAAAGCTTCTATGTGTGTGCCCAGCCCACTTGTTCAGACAGTGGAGACAGGCACAGCAGCCGGGAAGCGGGGAACAGCTCTTTCCTCCCCCCAGGCACCAATACTGCTCCCCTGTGACCCCCAACATTGCGTCAGGAGCTGAGCAGCTCCAGAATAGAGCTTCTGGACACTAGAGGGCACCATATACAAATATAAAACGCCAAAGAAACCTGGTCCAGAGTAAAATTATTAATACAACTCCTGAGAAAAATTTAAATGATATGGACCTCGTGACTCTTCCTGAAAGTGAGTTCAAAATAAAAATCATCAACATGCTAATGGAGGTATGGAAAGACATCCAAGAACTCAGGAATGAATTCAGGTCAGGGATCCAATCGTTGAAGAGCATGATGGAGGGTATTAAAAGCAGGTTGGATATGATGGAGGAGATGATAAATGAAATAGAAACTAGAGAAGAAGAATACAAAGAAGCTGAGGCATAGAGAGGAAAAAAGGATCTCTAAGAATGAAAGAATATTGAGAGAACTGTGTGACCAATCCAAGTGGAACAATATTCGCATTATATGGAAACCAGAAGAAGAGAGAACAGGAGAGAAAGTGTCTTTGAGGAGGTAGTTGCTGAAAACTTCCCCAGTCTGGGGAAGGAGATAGTCTCTCAGGCCATGGAGATCCACAGATCTCCCAACACAAGAGACCCAAGGAAGACAAAACCAAGACACATAGTAATTAAAATGGAAAGATCAAGGATAAGGACAAACTGTTAAAAGCAGGCAGAGACAGAAATAAGATCACATACAAGGAAAGCCCATCAGGCTAACATCAGAAATCTCAGCAGCAACATTACACATCAGAAGGGAGTGGCATGATGTACTTAATGCCATGAAGCAGAAGGGCCTTGAACCAAGAATACTTTATCCAGCAAGATTATCATTCAAATTTGAAGGAGGGATTAAACAATTTCCAGATAAGCAAAAGCTGAGAGAATTTACCTCCCACAAACATTATCTACAGTCTATTTTGGAGGGACAGCTATAGATGGAAGTGTTCCTAAGGTTGAATAGGTGTCACCAGAGGTAATAAAACCACAGTAAAGAAAGTAGAATAGCTAATTACTAAGCAAATGCAAAATTAAGTGAACTATCCCCAAAGTCAATCAAGGCATAGAAAAAAGTACAGAATATGATACCTAATATATAAAAATGGAGGAGGAAGAAAAAGGAGGAGAAACAGAAAAGAACCTTTAGATTGTGCTTGTAACAGCATACTAAGTGAGTTAAGTTAGACTCTTAGATAGTAAGGAACTTAACCTTGAACCTTTGGTAACCACGAATCTAAAGCCTGCATTGGCAATAAGTACATATCTATCAATAGTCACCCTAAATGTAAATGGACTTAATGTACCAATCAAAAGACAGAGTAATAGAATGGATAAAAAAGCAAGACCCATCTATATGCTGCTTACAAGAAACTCACCTCAAACCCAAAGACATGCACAGACTAAAAGTCAAGGGATGGAAAAACATATTTCAGGCAAACAACAGTGAGAAGAAAGCAGGGGTTGCAGTACTAATATCAGACAAAGTAGACTTCAAAACAAAGAAAGTAACAAGAGATAAAGAAGGATACTACATAATGATAAAGGGCTCCGTCCAACAAGAGGATATAACCATTATAAATATATATGCACCCAATACAGGAGCACCAGCATATGTGAAACAAATACTAACAGAACTAAAGAGGGAAATAGACTGCAATGCATTCATTTTAGGAGACCTCAACACACCACTCACTCCAAAGGACAGATCCACCAGACAGAAATTAAGTAATGACACAGAGGCAATGAACAACACACTAGAACAGATGGACCTAATAGACATCTATAGAACTCTACATCCAAAAGCAACAGGATACACATTCTTCTCAAGTGCACATGGAACATTCTCCAGAATAGACCACATACTAGGCCACAAAAAGAGCCGCAGAAAATTCCAAAAGACTGAAATTCTACCAACCAACTTTTCAGACCACAAAGGTATAAAACTAGAAATAAACTGTACAAAGAAAGAAAAAGGCCCAAAAACACATGGAGGCTTAACAACATGCTCCTAAAGAATCAATGGATCCATGACCAAATTAAAAGAGATCAAGCAATATATGGAAAAAAATGAGAACAACAACACAAAGACACAAAGCCCCAACTTCTGTCGGACGCAGCGAAAGCAGTCTTAAGAGGAAAGTATATAGCAATCCAGGCATACTTAAAGAAGGAAGAATAAACTCAAATGAATAGTCTAACATCACAATTATGGAAACTGGAAAAAGAAGAACAAACGAGGCCTAAAGTCAGCAGAAGGAGGGACATAATAAAGAACAGAGAAGAAATAAATAAAATTGAGAAGAATAAAATAGAAAAAAATCAATGAAACCAAGAGCTGGTTCTCTGAGAAAATAAACAAAATAGATAAGCCTCTAGCCAGTCTTATTAGGAGAAAAAGAGAATCAACACACATCAACAGAATTAGAAACGAGAAAGGAAAAATCACGATGGGCCCCAAAAAAATACAAAGAACTATGAGAGAATATTATAAAAACCTATATGCTAACAAGCTGGAAAACCTAGAGGAAATGGACAACTTTCTAGAAAAGTACGACATTCCAAGGCTGACACAGAAAGAAACAGAAAATCTGAACAGACCAATTACCAGTAATGAAATTGAACTCATAATCAAAAAACTACCTAAGAACAAAGCCCCTGTACTAGATGGATTCACCGCAAAATTTTATCCAACATTTAGTGAAGACCTAAAACCCATCCCCCTTAGTTTTCCAAAGAGTAGAAGACAGAATACTTCCAAACTCATTCTATGAGGCGAGCACCACTGTAATACCAAAACCAGGCAAAGACACCACAAAAAGAGAAAATTACAGACCAATACCCCTGATGAACATAGATGCAAAAATACTCAGCAAAATATTAGCAAACTGAATTCAAAAATACATCAAGAAAATCATACACCATGATCAAGTGGGATTCATCTCAGGGATGCAAGGATGGTACAACATTCGAAAATTCATCAACATCATCCACCACATCAACAAAAAGAAGGACAAACACCTAATGATCATCTCCATAGATGCTGAAAAAGGATTTGACAAAATTCAACATCCATTCATGAGAAAAACTCTCAACAAAATGGATATAGAGGTCAAGGACCTAAACAAAATAAAGGCCATATGTGACAAACCCACAGCCAACATCATACTTAACAGCGAGAAGCTGAAAGCTTTTCCTTTAAGATCGGGAACAAAACAACAATACACACTTTCCCCACTTCTACTCAACATAGCATTGGAGGTCCTAGCCACAAAGAAATAAAAGGCACCCGGGTTGGCAAGGAAGAAGTTAAACTATCCTTGTTTGCACATGACATGATATTGTACATAAAAAACCCTAAAGAATACACTCCAAAACAACTAAATCTAATATCTGAATTCAGCAAAGTTGCAGGATACAAAATTAATATGCAGAAATCAATGGCATTCCTATACACTAACAAAGAACAAGCAGAGAAAGAAATCAGGAAAACAATTCCATTCACAATTGCATTAAAAAGAATAAAATACCTAGGAAAAAATCTAACCAAGGAAGTGAAGGACATATACCCTGAAAACTACAAGACACTCTTTAGAGACATTAAAAAAGATACCAATAAATGGAAACACATCCCAGGCTCATGGATAGGAAGAATTAATTTTCTCAAAATGGCCATCCTGCCTAAAGTAATCTACAGATTCGATGCAATTCCTATCAAAATACCAACAGCATTCTTCAACAAACTAGAGAAAATCGTCCTAAAATTCATATGGAACCACAAAAGACCCTGAACAACCAAAGCAATCTTGACAAGGAAGAATAAAGTGGTGGGTATTACACTCCCTGACTTCAAGCTCTACTACAAAGCCACAGTAATCAAGACAATTTGGTACTGGAACAAGATCAGACCCATAGACCAATGGAACAGACTAGAGAGGCCAGATATAAACCCTAGCATATATGGTCAATTAATATATGATAAAGGAGACATGGACATACAATAGAGAAATGACAGCCTCTTCAACAGATGGTGCTGGCAAAAGTGGACAGCTACATGCAAGAGAATGAAACTGGATCACTGTCTAACCCCATACACAAAAGTAAATTTGAAATGGATCAAAGACCTGAAGTTAAGTCATGAAACCATAAAACTCTTAGAAAAAAAACATAGGCAAAAATCTCTTGGACATAAATATGAACGACTTCTTCATGAACATATCTCCCCGGGCAAGGGAAACAAAAGCAAAAATGAGTAAGTGGGATTATATCAAGCTGAAAAGCTTCTGTACAGCAAAGGACACCATCAATAAAACAAAAAGATACCCTACAGTATGGGAGTATATATTTATAAAGGACAGATCTGATAAAGGGTTGACATCCAAGTTCATGCACCTCAACAAACAAAAAGTGAACAATCCAATTAAAAAATGGGCAGAGGAGCTAAACAGACAGTTCTCCAAAGAAGAAGTTCAGATGGCCAACAGACACATGAAAAGATGCTCCACATCGCTAGTCATCAGAGAAATGCATATTAAAACCACAATGAGATATCACCTCACACCAGTAAGGATCGCTACCATCCAAAAGACAAACAACAACAAATGTTGGCAAGGTTGCGGAGAAAGGGGAACCCTCCTACACTGCTGGTGGGAATGCAAATTAGTTCAACCATTGTGGAAAGCAGTATGGAGGTTCCTCAAAAAGTTCAAAACAGAAATACCATTTGACCCAGGAATTCCACTTCTAGGAATTTACCCTAAGAATGCAGCACTCCAGTTTGAAAAAGACAGATGCACCCCTATGTTTATCGCAGCACTATTTACAATAGCCAAGAAATGGAAGCAACCTAAATGTCCATCTGTAGATGAATGGAGAAACAAGATGTGGTACATATACACAATGGAATATTATTCAGCCATAAGAAGAAAAATCCTACCATTTGCAACAACATGGATGGAGCTAGAGGGTATTATGCTCAGTGAAATGAGCAAGGCGGAGAAAAGACAAGTACCAAATGATTTCACTCATATGTGGAGTATAAGAACAAAGAAAAACTGAAGTAACAAAACAGCAGAAGAATCACAGAACCCAAGAATGGACTAACAGTTACCAAAGGGAGAGGGACTGGGCAGGAGGGGTGGGAAGGGAGGGATAAGGGCAGGAAAAAGAAAGGGGGCCTTATGATTAACATGTATAATGTGGGGGGTGGGGCACAGGCAGGGATGTGCAACACAGAGAAGACAAGTAGTGAGTCTACAGCATCTTACTACGCTGATGGACAGTGACTGTAATGCAGTTTGTGGGGAGGGACTTAATGAAGGGGACAGTCTAGTAACCATAATGTTCTTCACGTAATTGTACATTAATGATGATAATATGAGTAATAAATAAATAAATAAATTTGCCAAATTTCTCCCCATTAAAAAAAAAAATAGGCAGAGGACCTGAACAGACACTTCTACAAGGAAGAATTTTAGATGGCCAACAGACACATGAAAAGATGCTCCAAGTTGCTAATCATCAGAGAAATGCAAATTAAAACCACAATGAGATATCCCTTCACAGCAGATAGGATGGTCAACATCCAAAAGAGAAACAACAAATGTTGGTGAGGATGTGGAGAAAGGGGAACCCTCCTACACTGCTGGTGGGAATTTAAAATAGTTCAACCATTGTGGAAAGCAGTATGGAGGTGCCTCAAAAAACTCAAAATAGAAATACCATTTGACCCAGGAATTCCACTTCTAGGAATTTACCCTAAGAATGCAGCAGCCCAGTTTGAAAAGGACATATGCACCCCTATGTTTATTGCAGCACTATTTACAATAGCCAAGAAATGGAAACAACCTAAGTGTCCATCAGTGGATAAAATGTGGTACATATACACAATGGAATATTATTCAGCCATAAGAAAAAAGCAAATCCTATCATTTGCAACGACATGGATGGAACTAGAGGGTATTATGCTTAGTGATATAAACCAGGTGGAGAAAGACAAGTATCAAATGATTTCACTCATCTGTGGAGTATAAGAACAAAGAAAAAACTGAAGGAACAAAACAGCAGGAGACTCACAGAATCCAACTGGGGAGAATGGGTAGGAAGGGACGGATAAGAGAGAACAAGGGGCATCACAATTGGCATGTATAATATACGGGGGGGACACGGGGAAGGTAGTAGAACAAAGAGAAGACAAGTAATGATTCTATAGCATCTTACTATGCTGATGGACAGTGACTGTAATGGGGTATGTGGTGGGGACTTGATATTAGGGGGTGTCTAGTAACCATAATTTTTTTCATGTAATTATACATTAATGATAACAAAATAAACAATTTTTACTTGCTAATTGTTTATTGATAGTGATGAAAGATAACTGATTTTTGTACATTGATTTTGCATCTTGTGACTATGCTAAACTCATTTATTAGTTCCAGTAGTTTTTTGTAGATTCTTTGGGGTTTTCTACATAGGTCTTTATGTTGTTTTTTTTAATAAATATAGTTTTAATACTTCCTTTTCAATCTTTATTGTATTCTTTTGCTTCCTTATTGCATTGTCTAGGAATGTTGACTAGACATGGTAGGAGTCAACATCCTTGCCTTGTTCTCAATCTTAGGGGAAAGGCATTCAATCTTTCACCATTAAGTATGCTAGGTATAAAATTTTTGCAAGTGCTCTTTATCAAGTTATGAAATCAGCCTTTTTTTCCTAATTTTGGAGAGTTTTTTCAAATGAATACTAAATTTTAAAAATGAATTTTCTATGTCTGTTGAGATGATTATAAGGTTTTTCTTTTTTAGCCTGCGGAAAAGGTACATGAATTTTTTTCAGTCATAGGAGTAACATGACTTTACAGTTAACCCTTGAATAGCTTGGGTTTAAACTGCATAGGTCCACTTACTGCCTATTTTCTTCAAAAAATATATTGGAAAAATTTTTGGAGATTTGCAACAATTTGAAACAACTCTTTTTCTCTAGTTTATTTTATTGTAAACATACAGTATGTAACACATATAACATACAAAATATGTATCAGTTGATTGTTTATGTTTTTGATAAGGTTTCCAGTCAACAGTAGGATATTGGCAATTAAGTTTTGGGGGAGTCAAAAGTTAAAGTTATATGCAGATTTTCAACTACAAGGGGTTTGCACCCCTAACCCTGTGTTGGTCAAGGGTCAACTGCACTTGTATTCTTGAGAGATCACATGATAAATTGCAATTATTCTTTATAAACTGGTATGTCTATATCCCTTATTAATTTTAAGTTCTATGAAGACAAATAGCATTCCTGTTCTCTTCTCCATTCTATGCCTAGGATTGAATACAGTAACTGGAAGAAAGTAGAAAATACTAAGTGAATAAACAACTGTGTAAAATGCAAGGAGAACAGGAAGCACTATGAAGAATCAGCTAGACTGAAGAAAGACTAGAGGTAGGGAAACTAATTAATTAGGAAGCTATCTGACTGAGGATTAGTATAATCTCGCAGAACAGTTAAGGGGAAAATGACCTAATCTGATTAGGGAAAACACACACACAACACACACACACGTATATTTATATGTATATATACACACACAATGAAAAATTTCAAGGTTGCTACATGCCCAAGAATCCTGCAGAAACTTAGGCTGATGTTAGTCTATATCAGGGTTTGAGTTATTACTTGAACAAGCCAATAAAATGTGGACCAGGCCACTTGTTCTATTTTTCCTGGGTTATCACATCCTTTTGAATTAATCTCAATCTTTATATCTTTGGATGAGAATTAAATACAGTATGTCTAGGTCTCCTTAGTCCTTTCTAAATTATAATCTATTTTCCAAGCTTATAAAGAAGTTTTCAAATCAAATCTGTTTTGGGGACAGACTAATATCCTATATGGCGTAATAGACTGAAAGAGGAGAGAGGGTTAGGAGAGGAGTGGAGGAAAGAGGATCAACTCAGAAGTATAACAATCCTAAAATATCAAGATGTGCTGTTTTTACAAGAGATTGCTGGGTTGATAGAAGAGGTAATAATTATTAATGCCATACATTAAATGCATCTTCCTATTGCCTTCTCTTGTCCACACTTCAGCCCACTAAGACAGCAAACAATCTACCCTTAGGAAAACAACTAGAATGTTTTAAACTAATCAGAAATTCAAGCTGTAGAGAAATTGGAGCTGTAGGAAAGGAAATCCTCAGCAAGAAAATACCACAATCTAAAAGTAAGTAAAGGGGACAGGAAAAGATACTTTTAAACTCTTGAAGTTTTAGTATTAAACCAGTGCTCATCCCATTATTTAAAAAATGCACTGAATAAATATTTGATTAACACCTACCATTGCCGAGCACCAAGCAGAACATAAAAATTAGAAGAAATCACATGTGTCTTTAAGGAACTAACAGTCTAACAGAAAGGTAGAGCAACCATGAAACAATTGCTACACAAAGATACACATAGTAGAGAGAGAGAGAGAGAGAGAGAGAGAGAGAGAGAGAGAGAGAGAGAGGGAGAGAGAGAGCAAGCACAGGGCAAGAAGTAACACCAAACGCCATCTCACTGCAAGACTCTGAACATCATTAGTGGTTCCAAAAGCTAACTTAGGTACCAATAGTAGAAATGACGTGCCTCAATCAAAGAAGACAACAGACTGACGGGGGGCACTAATGCATGTCACATTGTATACACACAGCACTGTCAATCCTAAAATGAATCATCGTTCTAAAGTAGAAGAGTATTTGAAAGTGATGCCTCAAAAAAAATGAGTGTAACAATAACTAGCATCTATAGTGTGGATTTTTTTCCAGTTTTACTGAGTTATAATTTATACATAATATTAGTGCAAGGTAGGCAATATGATTTGATATATGTATATATTGTGAAATGATTATGAGAGTAAGTTAACATCAATCACCTCACATAGTTATAATTATTTCTGTGTGATGAGAACTTATAAGATCTACTCTCTTAGCAAATTTCAAATATAGTCACCATGCTGTAAGTTACAACCCATAAAGGTAGGCATTTTAATTTCAATACAACTCTGCAATGGTTCAATGAACTAAAGACATTTAGCCTGAAAAAATGGAGAGCAAAATAGTACTGCCTTTTAATATCTGAAGGATTTTCAAGAAAGAAAATATGTTCACCTTGTGTAGTTTCCATCTCTGAAAGTAGAGTGAGGTCAAAGGAATGGAGGCAACTCAAAATAAGGAAAAACTCACACAACTAATACCTCTTTTTTGCATGTGGTTGATGTATATGATGATTTTATTTACACAGTTTTAGTCAGGGTTGCTCAACGATGGAATCATTGCCTTAAAATTAATGAGCATCCCATTGCTAAAAATATTTAAGCATAACCCAGAGCACCCAAACACAAAAATGTGGAGAAGACCTTAATTCATGGCCAGTTGGACTAGATATTTTTACAGATCCTTCCAAACCCATTAATCTCATTAACCAATAGGTCACCTACTCTCTTTTGTCAGTTCTCACATCTCATAAATGGGGACACAGGTTCTGGCTATCTCAAGGTAATGTGAAAATAAGTAAGACAATGAGTATAAAAGGGCAGAGACAGGACCTGAGGCAGGAACAGAGTAGGGAAGGGAAACGAATCTGTCATTGGTGAACAGAAGTTATATTTAAGAGAACTTTTCAGCTAACTGAAGACCACAACCCCAACTTTATACTTAAGACTGCATATTCTTCATTATTCCTTTAGACACAGCATTATCATGCCTGTCTTTGTGTTTTTCTTTGCTTAGAATAAACTCTCCCCCAATTTGGTCCACATGACATATTTTGACTCTTATAACCTGGTCCCTCTCTGAAATCTTTACTGACCACCTCTACAACGTTATTTGTTCTCCTTTCATACTCCCAAGACACCAGCTAAAATGAAATTAATTGCTTCCTTTACAATATCCTCATAGCACTCTGTATGTACTTCCATAATAGAAAGTATATCATTGGAGAAAGCATAAGTTCTACATTCAGCTTAAGATGAATTCATAATTCAGAAATTCTCTAAGCCTCAGTTTATTCATCTTTGAAACTGGGATAATAATGTCTACCTCACAATGTTGTTGTAAGGGTTGTATAGGAACTAAGGATAGCGAGCATAGTGGGTGGTATACAGTCGGTAATGCATGTATATGAGTAAATGAGTAAATCAGTATCCTATATTCTACATTCATTGTGAGTACACAATTCCAATAATTGTGTACTCAAATTATAAAGTCATTTTAAAATCTAAGTAAGCATCTCAAACTGTGGTCTTATGTACATAGTTTATTTTCATTTCCTTATTAAAAATGTTTCTATAACCTAGCTTCACATTTTTAAATACTATACTTTCAGTAAAAAAAAAATGTTTTTAGTAGAGAAGTATATAAAGAACAAAGTGAGCATCTTCCCTTTCTCTCATTCTTAAGTCCCTGCTACTGTCAGTTTGATATATAGTTTAAGATTGGTATTTTATAAAAAATGCTTAAACTTTATTTAATATTATTGTTCCCTCAACTGCTTTTATCCTTTCTGTCTCTTTTGTTTCCTTTTCTTCAAAGCAAGGCAGTGAAGATCAGAGGCATAGATTTATGTTTTCTAACATCTTTATTTTTTGCCATTCATCTTTCAGTGTCCTCTTCCTCTGGTACTTCCCTGTCATCTTCCTTTGAAAGATTTTCAGATAACTTCTTTTTCTTTTTAAAGTAATAAACATACATAGTAATGGTTATAATAGTAAATAACACTTTACTTTCCCAAGGTCTCATATTCAGCAATTACTGCTGAAGATTGGGAAGTAAATTCTAATGGACTTCTGTGCAATCAGAATAGGGCATTTTGTTAATTAGATGTTTGCTGATTACTTTTGGACCTAATATTATGTGCTGAGTTCTTAGGCTATGTGTAAACAAGGCAGCCCTTATCCCAAGATTCCATGTTCTAATCTGGATAAGGAGTGGGGAAGAAGACATGGAAATATAGGATACTGATTTACTCATTTACTCATATACATGCATTACCGACTGTATACCACCCACTATGCTCGCTATCCTTAGTTCCTATACAACCCTTACAACAACATTGTGAGGTAGACATTATTATTCCAGTTTCAAAGATGAATAAACTGAGGCTTAGAGAATTTCTGAATTATGATGTCTACGTTAATAGACATCAGTTTGCAGATGAACCAATGAATAATGCTGCTAATGTACATTTGATGTCTCTCCTACCCAAAGTATAAAGTATGATCAGTCTTTTTGTCATTTCATGCTTACGACATCTGTGCAAGGAAAATTCATTTTTTCACATGTATTAATAACAATAACAAGAAAAAAAGCCACTTATATAGTGCTTACTATTCATAAAGAGTGACTGAGGTATAGATGGGTTAAGGCATGTGCTTTAAATTATATAGCTAATCTGCGTTGCAGAGTCAAGACTGGAAACTAAGTTTATAGATTCAAGACAAAAACTGGTCTGAAATATCCTGAACTACTTTTCAGGCTCAAAATGCACTTGCTAACTTTTTAAGTCTTTCCATACTCAGTATGATTCTTTGAAACTAAAATGGTATCCAATACAGTGAAAACAGTTTTTAGAAAGTAGGCAAATGGTTTTAACAACAGACCTATTTTTCTTCATTCTAAAAATGGAACTAAGGTTATGGTAAATAAGCCCAGCTAAAATAGGTTTGTTGATGGCACTGATTCAACAAACTTTATTTAACAAATATCTGTATGTTAAGTTAAATTCATTGCTAGATCTTACAAGCATTATAATACATAATAATTCCTATCCCCAAGATCATACTACTTCACACTATATACTATTTTATAAAACCAATGCTTTAAAAGAATTCTTTACATTTATTCAAGATAAGAAAACCCAGAAGGATTTTGTAGTAAAATGAAACTACTGTAATAACCAGAACACTAAAAACATTAACAGACATTGTAATTTCCACTAGGTGTCACTCTGATATAAAGTTCCTGGATGTGTTTAGTCTTGCCTTTATATGTTGAGTCTTCCTGGTAATAACATGGAAAGCTGCATTATCTTTTTAAAGCTGCATTTATCTTTTTAATATTTATACATATATAGAAAAGTTATTATTTATTCAATTCCTTAATAACAGTAACATAATCTGTATGTATAAACTATTTAACAATTGTAGTTCAGGTCACATAAACTTTAATAGAGTTTATTTTTTAAATTTCCTATGGTAGGTAAATTAATATACATACAAATATACACATATGCTCATTTATTGAATCAGTTATGTTCCCAACTTATTTTCTCGGCAGGTACTAGACATTGCGCTTAGAGAAAGAATTTATAAAATAAGACCTGGTCCCTAAGTTTGAAAAGTTAACATTTACAAAGGAAACCTGAAACACAAAGAATAAGATGTTTTAATTCATTTAAAAGTATATATAACATTTTATGGGATCACAGGGGATGAAATAACCATACCCATGGAAGTTAGAAAAGATTTCATGAAGGGAGGATATTTATGTGAGGTACTGAAACATGAGCATGAGTTTTCTGTAA
Source organism: Manis javanica (assembly GCF_040802235.1). Lineage (NCBI taxonomy): Eukaryota > Metazoa > Chordata > Mammalia > Pholidota > Manidae > Manis > Manis javanica. The sequence continues at coordinate 40,156,383 of NC_133159.1, forward strand.
AACTAAAACAAGAAAGGGAAAATCAAATAGGATATAGGAAATAGGGATCCATTGAAAGATATGTGGGGGCATTTATATTCTAGAAAGATCACTATAAAGCAACTACATAAAGTACAGACTAGAGGAAGAAGGAAACTTAAAGAATGGAAATTAAAGGATTTATTTTAATAAGTCATAAAGAAATTAATTCCTCAACTGTAAAAGAAGGAATGAAATAAAGGAGGGATTCAAATCATATTGGATAAAACTAACAGAATATAATCAATCAAATGCATGAAAGAAGTAAAAGAAGGAAAAAGAAGTCCCAAATACCTAAGTGTGCCTTCCATAGTAATGCATACCAACAAACCAACAGTTAATACATAGAAAGCATATGACACAATTCTCTTACTAGCATGTAATTCATAATAAAAGAGTAACTACAATCCAAAATAAATAAAACATTGGAACAGACAGGAAAAGTGCATATTATACAATAACAGTAACTTGTTTGTAACTCATTTTGAATCAATCTCATGCACAACACATCTTCAACTTTCACTGCTTTTGTTTTCAAACAGAATGACTGATGAATTGATTTCTTCTACTCTATCATACTTGGACACAAGTCTCTTTTTGTACTGAAGTGAATCATAAAGCCAACAGTTTCAAAATGTGACCCCTGGAAATTTTATCAAGTTTCTATCACAAACTTTATGTTCCATAGTCATATTCTCTGAGTTAAGATATAAAATTAAAGTACAATGTTAACATATATAATCCTGGTAAGCCAGCATTTCTGATTACCATCCTCGAAATGAGCAGGGGCTTTCACTCCAACTCAGTAAACAATGAAAAAGTGGTTCAAATGATCAAAACACCCATGAACTTTCACCATGGATATGGAATACTAAATATTCCATCAGTAAAAAGAACCAGGTCACTTTGAAATGAGATACTGTTAACTACTTAGCCACATACTATATAACAGCAGTTAAAATTTATTTAATATAGGATTAGATTCAAATTTTCTTGGAACAGATAAGAATTGAAATAACATTAAGATTTAAAAGAAAAAGTGTGACATAGCACTGGGTTCTTTTCCCTATGAGAATAAAAATATTTATCATTAAACTAAGAAAGTAAAGGTCTAGTAACACCTTACCTAAGGTGTTAATACACCAAGAATTAACTAATTTAATTAATATACCAAGAATGCCTTAGCAATATTACTGAAAATCTATATAAGTAAAAAGCATGGTCAAATGTGACTAATTATTATCAAGATAATAAAACTATTTTTCAAGTATGAGCAGATGGATTTTGATGACTTAAAAATACCAATTCATTTTAAATAACAACAAAGAGATAGAAACTATAAAATACAACCAACAAATTCTGGAGATGATGAATGTAATTGAATTGAAAAATTGACTAATGGGGCTCAATAACAGACTTGATCAACCAGAAGAAAGAATCTGTAAACTTGAACACACATCATTTGTAGTTTTTGCAGTCAGAACAAAAAAAAGAAAAAAAAACATGAAAAAAGGGGAAGAAAGACTAAATGACTTATGAACACCATTAAAGGACCAATATGTGCATTATGGGAGGTGCAGAGAAGAAGAGAAAAAAGGGGCAAAATAATTATTTGTAGAAGTAATGTTCAAACATTTCCCAAATCTGGGGAAAGAAATAAACATGATTGAAGAGCAGAAGATCCCAAAAAGGATAAGTCCTAACAAGTCCACCCCAAACCACATTAAAATCACATTGTCAAATTAATCAACAAAGAGAGATTTGGAAGCAATAAGAGAAAATCTCATCACTTATACGGAGCTGCCCAGGACTATCAGCAGAAACCTTACAGACCACAAGGGACAAGGATGATATATTCAAAGTGCTGAAAGAAAAAACTGTCAAACAAGAATGCTACATCCAGCAAAATGACCTTCAAACATTAAGGAGAAATACTTTCCCAGATAAACAAAAGCTGAGAGTTCATCAACACTAGACCTATCTTATAAGAAATGCTAAAGCATGTACTTAAAGTTGAAGGAAAAGGACATGAAACAGCAACACAGGAGTATAAATCTTGCTGCTGAAGGTATGTATAAACAATAATAGAATACTGTAGGCAAATGCAGAATACTCTAACAGTGGTGCTTAAATCACGTTAAGTTAAGGAAATTAAAAGACAATGTATAAAAAATAAATGTAACCATAAAATGAATTAATGGACACATAATATGAAAAGATGTAACTTGTGACATATCAATAACAAGGGGAAGAATAAAAGAATAAGACTTTTTGCATGTCAATTAAGTTATCAGGTTAAAATAGATTATTGAAACTATAACATGTCTCATGTAAGTCCCATGGTAACTACAAAGATAAAACCTATAGATTATAAACAAAAGAAAAAACTCAAAGTATGACACTACAAAAATCAATGAACACAAAGAAAAAAAGCATGAGAGAAAAGAAGGACAAAAAAGATATGACAGTAAGAAAGTAACAAAGTGGCAATGGTAAGTCCTTCCCTATCAGTAAGTACTTTAAATGTAAATGAATGAAATTCACCAATCAAAGTGACTGATTGAATGGATTAAAAAAATAAGATCCAACTATATGCTGTCTACAAGAGACTCCCTTTAGATTAATGGACACATAACAAAAGTGAAAGTACAGAAAAAGGTATTCTATGCAAATAGTAACCAAAAGAGAGCAGGGCAGCCATCATTCTAAATAGACTTGTCAGTCAAAAACTGTCACAAGAGAGAGAAGATATTATATAACAATAAAAGGCTCAATTCCCAAGGAAGATGACTAATTATAAATACATAAGCACCCAACATCAAAGCACCCAATAAAAGAAGCAAACAATCACAGAACTGAGAGGAGAAATACAAAACAACATAGTAATTGTAGGGGATTTCAATAATGTATAAGGCTTCCACACAGAAGATTAATAAGGAAACAGAGGACTTGAACAAAACTGTGGACAAAATAAACCTAACAGACATATACAAAACCTTACACATAACAGCAACAGAATACATGTTCTCCTCAAGCACACAAGGAACATTCTCCAGGATAGATGATATATTAGGTCACAAACTAGTCTTACTAAATTTAAGAAAAGCACAGAAAGAAAACTGCTATTGATTTTTAGTTTCATTATTGTAATTGGAAAACACAGTTGATATAACAATTTTCTTTAATTTGTTAAGATTTGGTAGTGACCTAACATGCCATGTGCTCTGGAAAATTCACAAATATGTGGAAATTATGCTTAAACAACTAAGGGCCAAAGAAGAAATCAAAAGAGAAATATTTTGAGACCAGTGAAAACAAAAATACAACATACAAAACTTACGGGATGCATGAAAAGCAGTACTAAGAGGAAAGTTTATATCAGTAAATGTCTACATTAAAAAAGATCTAAAATAAACAATTTTATACCGCTAGGAACTAGAAAAAAAGGAACAATATAAGTCCAAAGTTAGCAGAAGAAAGGAAATAATGAAGATTAGAGCAGAAATAAATGAAAAGAAAATAAAAAAACAATAGAGAAAAAAACCAATGAAAACAAGAGTTGATACTTAAAAAGATCAACAAAATTGACAAACTTTTAGCCTAAGCTAGGGGGAAAAAAGAGAGAAGACTACAAAAACATCAGAAATGAAAAAAAAAAAGACAACTGACACCACAGAAATAAAAAGGATCATAGGAGACTGCAATAAACAATTACATGCCAACAAATAGGATACTCTAGAAGAAATGGGTAAATTCCCAGAAACAAATAACCTAACAAGACTGAATCATGAAGAAATAGAAAATGTGAACAGAACTATAATAAGAAGACTGAATCAGTAATCAAAAACCTCCCAACAAAGAAAAGTGCAGCACCAAATGGCTTTATTGGAGAATTCCACCAAACATTTAAAAAACAATTAATGTCAATCTTTCTCAAAACTGAACAGGAGGAAACACTTCCAAATTCATTTCATGAGGCCAACAGCCTCCTGATGCCAAAGCCAAAGACACCACATGAACAAAAACAAAAACAAAAACAACAGGCCAATATCCCTGATGAATACAGATACAAAAATCCTCAACAAAATACTAGAAAACCCAGTTCAACTGGACATTTAAAGGATCACACACCATGACCAGGTGGAATTTATCCATGGAATGCAAGGATGGTTCAACATATGAAAATCAATCAAAGTGATATACCATATTAACAGAATAAAGGGGAAAACATCACATGATCTATCAATAAATGCAGAAAAAGCAATGACAAAATTCAACACCATTTCATGATAAAAGTGCTCAACAAACTAGAAACAGAAAGAAATGACCTCAACATAATAAAGGCCATATATGAAAAACCCACAGCTAACATCATATTCAATGGTGAACTTTTCCTCTAAAGATCCTAAACAATGCAAGGATGCCCATTCTCATCCCTTCTATTTAACACAGTATTGGAAGTACTAACCAGAGTGATTAGGCAACAAAATGAAATAAAAGCCTCCCAAATCAAAAAGGAAGAAGTAAAACTATCTCTGTTCACAGGTGATATGATCTTACATATCATATCAGAAAACTTGAAAGATTCTACCAAAAACAAAACACATTGTTAGAACTAATAAATTCAGCAAACTTGCAGAATAAAAAATCAATTTCTATAAACAAACATCAAAAAATCTGAAAAGGAAACTAATCAGTTTCTATACACTAACAACAAATGACCCAAAAAAGAAACTAAGAAAACAATTCCATTTATAATAGCATTGAAAAGAATAAAATACATAGGAATAAACATAACCAAAGGGGCAAAAGACTAGCACAATGAAAACTATAAAACATTACTCAAATCAAGAAACAAAATGGAAAGACATCATGTGTTCATAGATTGAAAGACTTAATATTTTATTAAAATGTCCATACTACCCAGAGCGACCTACAAATTCAATGTGATCCCTACCAAAATCCCAAAAGCATTTTTCACAGAAATAGAAAAAACAATGTTAAAATTCATATGAACCACAGAAGACCCTATGTAGCTAAAACAATCTTGAGAAAGAATAAAACTAGAGCCTTCACACTTCCTGACTTCAAAATATTTTACAAAGTCAACAAAACAGTAAGGTACTAGTATAAAGAGAGAAACAGACCAATAGAACAGAATAGAGAGCCCAGAAATAAACCCACACATATAGGTCAAACAATCTTCGACAACGGTGCCATGTCTATATAATAGGGAAAGAATAATCTTTTTAACAAATGGTGAGGGGAAAACTGGATATCCACATGCAAAAAAATGAAATTGGATCTTTATGTTACACCATACACAAAAATTAAGTCAAAATGGATTAAATAATACATAAAATTATTCTGAAACTATAAAATTCCTAGAAGAAAACAAAGAAAAAGCTTCATAATATTAGTCTGAGAAATGATTTCTTGGGCATGACACCAGAAGCATAGAAAACAAAAGTCAAAATAGACAATGCGACTATATTAAACTAAAAAGCTTCTGTCAGCAAAGGAAACATCAACAGAGTAGAAAGGCAACCTACAGAATGGGAGAGAACATCTGCAAACCATATATGTGATAAGGTGTTAATATTCCAAATATAAAAAGAAACCCTACAATCCAATAGCAAAAAGTAAACCCAATTTAAAAATGGGCAAAGGACTTGAACAGACATTTCTCCAAATACATACAAATGACCAATAGGTTTATGAAAAGATGTTCAATATCACTAATCATTATGTACATGCAAACCAAAACCACAGTGAGATATCACTCATACCTATTAAGATGGCCATTATTTTTAAAAAAAAATCAGAAGATAACAATTATTGTTAAGAATGAGGATGAATTGGACCCTTGTGCACTACTGGTAAAAATGTAAAATCCCACTATGCAGCCACTATGGAAAAGGGTATGGAAGCTCCCCCCAAAATTAAAAATATAACTAACATATGATCCAACAATCCCACTTCTGAGTATTTACCCAGAAGAATTGAAAAAGGGGTCTCAATTATTTGTAATCCCATGTCACAATAGCCAAAATTCCCAATAGGTTGGGAACAACCTCAATGTCCATTAACAGATGAATGGATAAAGAAAATGTGGTATATCTCTACAACAGAATATTATTCAGCCTTTAAAAAAAGGAAGAAAATCCTGTAAAATGCTAAAGCATGGATGAACCTTAAGGATATATACTAAGTGAAATAAGCCAGACACAGAAGGTGAAATACTGGATGATTCCACTTATCTGAGGTATTTAAAGTAGTCAAACTCTTAGAAGCAGAAAGTAGAATGATGGATGCCAGAGGCTAGAGGGAAAATGGGGAGTTAGCCAATGGTTACAAAGTTTCAGTTATGCAAGATGAACAAGTTCTAAAGATCTGCTGTGAACAATGCACATACAGTTAACATAACTATACAGTACACTCAAAACAGTTTGTTAAGAGGACGGACCTCATATTATGTGATTTTTTTACCACAATTTTTAAAAAGGGGAGGATGCATAGGTGAATATTTTGGGGATGGACATATGGAGAAATGGCTGGACTAGGACAGGAATCTAGGCAAAAGAACAGGTAATGGCCTTCAATGGGCTAATAACCTATTCAAGAAACTAAAAGAAGTCTATTACAACTTAGGCGTGGTGAGCAAGGAGGAGTATGGTAAGATGAAAACTAGAAATGTGGCAGGGACCTGATCAAGCAGGGACTTATAGGCCAGGTTAAAAGATTTTAATTCTATCCTAAAAACAGTAGAAAGTTTCTAAATGGTTTTAAAGGGAATAACAATCTGATCAGTGCTTGGGAATGTTCACTCTTCTAATAGCCTTGCTTTCTCTATAATGTACCTCAATTAATGAAATTAAGCAAAACTAGGAAAGGATGTCCCCAAAAAAGAACAAAGGCAAAATTTCAAAAATATTTGGAATTTAGATTTAAGGCAAAACTTCATTAAAATAGAAATTTATGCAATTGTTGATTCTATAACAAATACAGATCAAGTATCTGAATCACACAAGTTCAACACAGTTTCTCTTTAGAAATTTGGTAATGTTTATCCAAAAATAGCAGGCACATATTTTAAGTTTCCTTTGAAAGGATAGCACTGAAACATTTATTCAGTTGGCAGGGTGAAGACGGGATGGAAATATGTCTTATTTCTGATCTCTCATTAACTACTCTATGATAAATGAATGAGCTTCAGCTATAAAGTCTAATACACAATTTACTTAATAATTATGGTATTTTTTTAAGTTCCTAATGTTTGATTTGCACTTGCCCTCAAACAGCACCATACAGCATTTCATACATGTGGAACAAAAGAAAAAATTATTCTCAAACTTGACTCAATATCAACAAAGTATTTAAAAACAGAGCACAATAATCTGTATGGGAAAACATTAGTTTCAATTTGCTTTTTGCCCCTCTTGTTGGCAGTCAATTCAAGAGAAAAGAATGTTTATCTACTGAACTTTTTATTTGTGAAGGCTTTATGATAGGAAAAACCTTACCAATGGTACAGCTGTCTTCAAGTACCACATCAACATTTCTGTCTCTGTACTCAACCCTGAAATCCAGCATCCGAGGTTGCCTTTCTACAATTTGCCTGGATGGCATTATGGGTCGAAATGCTGAAGAGGAAGAGGGAGCAGGAGCTGGAGCTGGGTGACTTGCAGGATCAAATGCAGGTCCTGGTAGAGTCTCACCTCCATAGTCACTGAAATATTGACATAAAAAGAAGGATTATCATCAAACAAATAATTACAGATTACTTCTAAGGATCAGATCCATACTTGGCTTATGTCATTCTTCCTATCAAATTTACCTGCCTGTACATCAAGGCCAACTTAAGTTCTATTCTCTCCACAAAATCTCTTCTATTGACTGAGGTCATGTTATTCTCCCTCCCACCCTTGCCATTTTTATGTTTTTTAGTAGTTTCATACATATCATTTAGCATTTAATTAGATTTCTGCCTTATGTTATGTTGGTAAAACATCATTTTAAAATCCGTAAATTAAGAATAGTGTCTTCACTCATTCTCATTTTCTCACTGAATCATTATTTGGTTCATTAACTCTTATTTTCTACAAAAATGGTTTTGAAACTTTACCATTCTTTTTTTTATTTTTTTTTATTTTGGTATTATTAATGGACAATTACATGAGGAACATTATGTTTACTAGACTCCCCCTTTCACCAAGTCCCCCCAACAAACCCCATTACAGTCTCTGTCCATCAGCGTAGTAAGATGCTATAGAGTCACTACTTGTCTTCTCTGTGTTGTACAGCCCTCCCTGTGCCCCCCCTCATTATACATGCTAATCATAATGCCCCCTTTTCCCCCCCACCCCCTTATCCCTCCCTTCCCACCCATCCTCCCCAGTCCCTTTCTCTTTGGTAACTGTTAGTCCATTCTTGGGTTCTGTGAGTCTGCTGCTGTTTTGCTCCTTCAGTTTTTTGTTCTTATACTCACAGATGAGTGAAATCATTTGATACTTGTCTGTCTCCACCTGGCTCATTTCACTGAGCATAATACCCTCTAGCTCCATCCATGTAAAAATTTACCATTCTTTAATCTCCATTCTCCCTATCTCATTCCTCAGTCTTAAAAGATATTTTTTTCTACTTTGCAGAGAAAGTAGATGCCATCAAGAGGAAATTCCCTTACCTTTCTGAAATCAAATCCACAAGCTAACTCTCATATACACTCTCTTTCTCTCTTTCTGTAAAATAGAGGAGATATCATTCTATCTGTGCAAAACCTAAAACCATCTTCTCATTAGTTTTATGTTATGGATTATCCCTTTCTTTCCAGTATCTTCAACATGTCTTTCTCTTCTGGATTTTTCTCAGTAACATTTAAATGTGTCTGAATCTCTCCCTTCTTAAAATATAAAAATGAAATCCTGGTCTGACCCCTTAATAGTTGTCTCACTTGTAAAGTGGTAAAATTAATCATATTTGTATGTATTAAATCAGATCATGTGTATGCAAAGCTCAGTACAATGCCTGGTATGTAGTAAGATCTCAGACCTCAAGCTCAGTATATACAAAGTTTAACCCATTACTGTTTCCCCAAAGATGATCCTCCTCCGTTATTCCTCATATCAGGTACCCACTTCAGAAACCTCTGCCATTATTCTTGTCCCCTTCTTATCTCTCAACTCCCACATCTAATCAGTCCTTTCAATTTTATCTCCTAAATATCTGTTAGATAAGTTATCCACCTTTCCCCTCTGAAGCTGCCACCCTAGTCCAAGCATTTACATGGACTAAATGCCATAGCCTCCTAACCAATCTCTCCATATGCACACTTGCTCTTCTGCATTTCATTTCATACCAATACTAGACTGAAATTAAAGACAGAAATGTCTTCACGTCATTTTCTTCAATACTCTCTTCTGCTCCTCATATAAATAAAGTGGAATACAAGGCCCAGTATAATCTGAATCCTATCTACCTTCCTATCTTTATCTTGTGTTATGTTATCTCCATCTTTCTATGCTACTAGCCACAAAAACCTTTCATTTCTTCTGTCTCACCTTGATTCTTTCCATTTCATGGGGAAAATAGACTGTTCCTTGTAAGAATATTCTTTCCTTCCCATACCATCCTTAAATTCCATCTTCTTCTAGCTAATTATATTTATCCTTCAGATTTCAGATTAAATGTTTTTCAATTTACAGCATGTTTCACTACCTCAAACTAGCTCTAATTCTTCACCACTATCAGTAATTACATATTTAGTGCATAATAAATCATTTGATGCTTAAGACCCCACTAGGATGTAAGTTCCATAAAAGCAACCCTCACATTTGTGCTTTTCATGGTTGTATCTTCTGCCCTGAGCTCAAGATTTTATACATACAAAGTACTTAAATATTTGACAAGCTCATGATAAAGGAATAATTATTAAAGAATTTGGTTTTTCTCTGACCTAATTTTTCTCATATATTGTCCCTTTTTTTCCTCACTGGGAGAAGTAGGGAGGAAGGGAACATTAGGAATGCTTTCTGCATTCCTTGTTGAAACATCATTATTGTGTATACCTTCTATCACCACTAGAACTACAAACTCAGTTCTAACAAACATCTTTCTTCTCACCCTGAATTTAACAAAAAACAATGGACTAGGATTATATAATGAGAACCTAAATAGGAACAAGAATGACCAAAAACATGCCAAGTTAAGCGCTGTTCATATAATCAAACAGGAGAAATATTTACATTTACTTCATCCTCTTGCTTTGATCAGTGTTTATCAAATTAAGGTATATAAATGATTTAGTGAGCTGTGATCACTCTTTTAAAAAAACAGAATAGGATATAAATTATCAGTGTGTGTCACTTAGTAGTTAAGACCAAGTATTGTTTAATAAAACTTCTGATTCTGGCATATATTTGTATATGTGTGTATTGGATTCCAAGTATTTCTCTTTGAGTCATAGTCAAAAAAAGGCTGCAAGTAACTAGGTTAGATCTCAAAACAGTTCAGATACTCTAGTAATCACTGATCCAGAGATAAAACCTACCCTTTCTTCCAGTTGTTAGATACAAAGAAAGTAATCTTGGAAGGAAGACATGGGAACAGAGAAAATGTCCAAAGCAGGAAAAAATGTCCCTGTTAAAATCCAAAATGAAGTCTTAAGTATTTACAAACAGAATCTGTACAGTGATACTTCACATCTCTAAATTTTGTCACAACTTCTCAGAACCTAACAAAAATAGCTAAAGTTAGTAGGCTGGTCAACGACTTACTCTTTTCTTGACTCCAAATTCACCCTTCTTTAGTCTATTCTGTGATGCTGGAGCTAGTATTCTGCAAAATTATATTTTCCTTTTATAGTTTCCTGATAGATTCTGCCAATAAGGAATACTAGATAGAGATTAATAGTTGGAAAGAAAGGAGGGAAGACTTCCTTTTTCTTGTTTACATGCATTTCCATTAGTGTCACCCTGTAGTTTCAGTCTCTTGCTTTATTCGACAGTATTCTAACCAGCATCTTAACAACCTTCAGAGATACCAGTAGCAGTTGAACAATACTTTCTCCAGAGGTCTGACCCCCAGCTCCATGGGGCCCCTCTGAGCTGCAAAGTTCTGTTAAACCCTTTGTTCCCTAGGCCTAAGAGTGCTAACTTCCTGAAACATTTATTCTATCTAGGTTACTCTGTTTTACTTTTCGTTATTTAAGTCTGCCACATCTGTGTAACCAATCCTACATTAAATTCCCCTCATTGAAAAACCCTAGTGTGGTTTCATTTTCTTGATAATAGGGGTGTCCCATGAAACACAGGATTCATGAACTGGCTTGAGTTGTCCTTGACCTTCAGTGCACTGCTGAGCTCCTTGCCAGTGTCAAAAGGGACACTAGTAATCCAAGCCATGTATTGACATAATGATAAATTATCACTTGTAGTTAATCATGATCACATACCTACTGAAACAAGTGCCTAAGGGGATCAATGACTATTTGACTTCACCATTGTGGTGGCAATAATGACAACGATGACTCTGGGCTGGCTGCCTCTGACTATAACGTAAAACTTACAGAAGAAAATGATATACTTGGGATCTTTAACTTTCAGTTCAAGTCATCATAAGGAAGCTACAGAGCTTTTGAAGTAACCCTTTAAAAAGAGTTTCTTATAGCCACAGATATGATCCTGCTGAGAATTATATCGAAAATTTAATTTTTCAGCTTTCATAATTACATTGCAAGTTGAATACACATACTTTCTAAGTCTCCTTAATGCCAGTCACAGCACTGGTTTTTTGGAAGAAGTGGAATCTTAAGATATGAAATAGGGATACTTGAATGGACTCAGATGAAGGTTAGACTTTTGAACCCATAGAGTCTCTCTGAGCCTCTTTTATAAGGAGAAATAGTTCCTGCTCCTATGACTTTGAGAAGGTTGCCCAGCTGTTGCTTGAAAACTATTAACACTCTCACCTGAGACAGTTACCTTGAAGGGGATGCCTATTCTCAAAACCTACTGCCACCATTCCTTATTGCCAGATGCAGGCAAACTCCAAGAAAATAAGTACAATGTCTCAACTGACAGGGGATGGCTTATATTCAAAAACAATTATAATATTTTGATGAACTGTATAAGCAGCAACCTAGGGAATAGGTATGGAAAGGAATTTGAAGTGAGTATGACCGTAAGAGTTTGGACATGGCTAACCATAACGTATTTGCTTAAGCAGCTATAAGTACCCCTAATTGTTTGTTGACTGAATAATACTTCAGTCCCAAAGAAGCTTACATTTAATGAGGATGAAATAATCAAACTTTCCTGGCACAATGTAAAAGAAATCCAGATTAGAAAAAGAGAAATTTTCAAGATCTGTCATGTACAACCTGAATGTACACACATCTCCTACTATACAGTCCATGAGGACCCAGAGAACATTACATCAAAGAATTGAGAAATACACTAGTAAGGGAATCTGCATTCTTGAAAAACACTGTAGTGGCTGTCTTCTCTGGGGTAGAAATGACATGGGGAGATGACACCACTAAGACACTCCCTAATGGGCATAATGAGATACCAGAGTACAGGGGCCAAGTGGCAGAATTTAGTAAGAAAAAGGTGTGAGCAATTATGTTAATGGACAGCATGGACAAAAAGTGGCAGTCAGAAGATTTCAACCTACAGAGATCTTCAGTAGTGTGTAACTGAACATGGCATTTCTAAGGAACAAAATTAAGTCAGTCAACTAAATTATTACTTGATCTATAAACAATAGAAACCCTAGACCTGGGAGCCTAAATCCTAATGTCCACAAACACAGTGGAGAGTCACAGTCACTCCCAGTTTCCCAACACAAATTGGTTCATAAACATAAAGTTCCTGTTCCCTATCACGACAATTGAATAGAGCCACATATAGGTATTATAAATGTTCCTCTAAGACTTTCCCTAAGTGACCTACAGCCATTTACTAGAGTGTGTATGTACTGATAAAAGGAAAAGTATCTAGATCTTTGGGGGATTATAGATGCTAACTCTAAATTAATACTAATTCCTAGCAAAATAATGTGGAAGATTATGGTGGTAAATGAAGTGTTAGCCCAAATCCACTCACACTGGATGTAAATAATCTGTCAATCTACCTTTCAGTTTTTAACCCAAATCCTAGATGGACACCTGCAAGAGACACACTCCGTAACTGGTAGACATTTCATATTGGCTTACTGACCCATGGAGTTTATTATGTAGGAAGTGTTATTAAGTAGGAAAGAACAGGAAGAAACTGATTTTTCATATACTTTTTCCCCTCTCTGTATTAATTTGCAAGCACCATGACAAGCATTTTGCTTTCATACAGCAGGGTAAATAATACACTTTCAACTGTCTTTTCCTGAGCATTTTGTCAACCCTCATGCTCTCTGTCATAATAACCTAGTGTGGAGAGATCTTGATCTCCTAGGCATTCCACAAAACAACACTGCATTGATAACAATGTGGATTATTCGTCCTGAAGAGCCAAAGGAGCAAGTCCTTGGATGCTTTGGTAACACATGCATGCTAGAAATTAGGAGATATGCACCACAAAAATGCAGAGGCCTGTCACCGTGGTGAAGTTTCTGGGGACCAGGGTCAGAAGCACGTCAGGGGAAAAGTTCAGTTGCTATACCTTGTACTTTACATCAATATCTAAGACATAACTAAGTTAACTGAAGAAGAAAAAATTTAGACTAGGTAAAAAAATGGTTACATATAATATGCTGGCACCAACCAAAATAAACTGCTGAAGCACTACAGCCCAAGTAATAGATATCCCTGAAAAACAGTAGTGAAAGAAAAGCCTCCCAGTGGGGAGAACTTGAGGTTGTACCATTTCATTTAGAGAGACAGCCTGAGGTACAAATTACATTGAATCACGGGCAACAGTTTTAGCAGGTTGGCCAGCTCCTCAGGACTTAGAAAGAATAAAAGGATGACTGGGTGACAAGAAGTCTGGAAAGAGATATGTAAACGGATGTTTTACAGTAGACACAAATATGAATATATATTTCTGATATTTGTTACCTATAGGCTACCCACTAAAAAAAGGGCTCTCAAAGTAGGTAAGATGGCATGGATCTATTAATGTCAGTCAGCTTTTTTCCCCTTGCTACCCCAGGGCTGCTCAATTCATTAATGTATAGTATGGCCATGCCAACAAGGGAAGAGGTTAAGCACAAGGATACAACATCAACTTCCTCTCACCAAGTCTCAGTCTGGCTAGGGAAACTACTGAATGACTGAAGTGCAAACAGAGACCAGTACTGAGGCCCCAATATGGCACCATTCATCAAGAATCTGGTAATGGATCATTTCTATCATGGAGAGGGCAGGGATCTATTCTCATTTAAAAAGAGTTTTCTGGATATAAAATTGACTTCCCTGACAGCAATGCTTCTGCCATCACCAGCATTCATGGATTTAGGGAATACTTTATTGACCTATGGCTTCTCACACAACAGTTTCTAACAAAGGAACTCATTTCACAGCAAAACAAATGCAATGCTAGTGTAATTTGAGTATACCGTTACTCAAAAATAGCTAGCTTGATAAACAGTGGAATGGCCTGATGAAGACAGCTATGGCACAGGCTAGGAAACAACACCCTCAAAAATTGGGGTTCCACCATAAAAGATGTGGTATATGCTTTATATCAGTGACCAAAACACAGTATTTCCAATATTGCCAGAAAACGTGAGTTTGGGAAGTGGTTCCTCTTATTAATGCCTAATAAATTGCCAAATTTTTGCTTTCTGCAACTTTGAGCTCTGCTGGTTTAGAGATCTTAGGTCCCAAGGATGTAATCTTTCCACAAAACACTGAGTTAGAATTTGAGAATGCCACCTGATCATTTTGTACTCCTCATGCTACTGAATCAACTAGCAAAGGAGGAGGTCCTAGCTGGACTGACTGGTCCTGATTACAAGAAAAAAAATGGGTTGCTGCTGCACAAAGACCTATTTTCTGGGGTATGTCCAATAATAAGAGTTAATGGGAAATCACAACCAATTTTATAAAGGCAGGTCCACTGCGGATTCTGACTTTTTGACAATGAGTATTTGAGATGTCCCACTATGTAAAGAAGCTTGACTATTTGAGGTACTGGCAGAGGGTATATAGAATAAATAGTGGAAGAAGAAAATGGTAAGTATCAACCATGGCCTTATGACCAGTACAGAAACAAGGACTGTAACAGCACATACAAGCATGGTCAAACACACATAAGCTTTTCTTTTTACAGTCTGCACATTGATCTTATCAACATAACCCTAGCAATGATATCACCATAACAATGGCAGCTACTTTGTTTCAGAATCAGCTGTTGGTGTTAACTTCTAGCTTCCTTCAATATTTCAAAGTGAGTGGTTGCATCCTGTTAGAGGAGGAGTACCAGCTGAGCAGGACTGCTTTTTCATGTTTGGGACTAAGTTCCTAGCGCCCTTCCTCTGAACTTCAGAGTTCTATAAACCTTTCTATCCTCTTTTTTTTCTCCTCCAGTACTAGGAGTGACTTTGTGCTCTTCAGTGGCCATCAGGTGGCTCTTCTGGACAGTCCTGTCCTGGAGAAGGCCTACTGGAGTGGGCACCTTGTACTTGGCCTATATAGTCCCAATGTTGTCCAACCCATCTGGGCTTGGTGGTCCAACTGTTTCCTGTAGTCACTGTATTATATTTGGATTGTCTTAGCACATGCTTTATGCTCTTTCAACCTGCTCCACATCTGTGGAGCTGACTTCCTCGTGAGTTTCCTAATGCGCTTTTTTTTCCTTTACCAAATCCTAACTCTAGGAGACAGTTAAACATTTCTAATCAGAGCAGGTGTGTTTGTTAGGCACAAAGAGGGTTTTTTTGTTTTGTTTTGTTTTTTAACAATTACCACTTGAGAATTTTCTTTATATAAACTATAATTACTCTATTTCAAGATCAATAAAAAACAATGAATTCAGAGTTTTTCAGTACCAATCCAAAAGAAATGAGAGGAAGGCACAGACTAACAGTCAATGAATGAGCCTATCAGTTTTGACTAATGTTTAATGACATCCAAAGATTGCAGAGGAATCCAAAAAGAAGCATTTTTTAAACTTCTCATCTATAAAGACTACCATCCTATAATTTGACCTTCTCATTATTCTTTTCTAGTTAATAATTTTTAAAAAAAGACACTTATTAGTAAGGGAAACACTATGGAGAAATCTCTTTCAGACCTAAACTTCAACTAAAGGAATGTTTTTTTAATTGTACTTATTTCAATTTTTAAAAGTCCATCCTATGGTAAAATCTCTAGGTACCAAAAACAACAACAACAACAACAACAACAAAAGTGTTTTAAAGATAAACTTGTCTTCAGAAAAAAATACGACTTTTTTAAATGGACATAAGAGAAGAAAATAAAGAGACTAACTGGTCAAAATAGATATTTTCTAAAACAGAAAACCTCAACATCTATATATCCTGGAAGGAAAAGATCAAGGTCTGAAAACAAGGTTTTTCTTCTCTAAGTTTCATCAATGAATTAAACAGTGGGAAAAGAAATATACATGTGTTTTGGTCATAAAATAAATATGGGTTGATAAATACCACCCAGTTAGTCAATAAATAAAATAATGTTATTAATTCATAAAATTTTTAGAAAACATATTATCTGCTTTATACTATTATAAGTAATTCCTTAGCACTTCTTTTAACAATAACTATCTCCAAAAATAATTTTTTAAAAATGTCTGGACAATACACTAAATGAAATATACCAAGATGTAGTAAATGCACATGCACACATTTGTTCAATTCAAAACTTAAATGTGTTTGTGACTGATTGAATGTTTACATTTATGACTGCATGAGTTATACACTTTATAAATATGTTGTATATTAGCAGTATATTGTCTCGTGAAATAAGCCTTGGAGGATGAGGCAGAAGACTCGCTTATATTCCTGACTCCATCAACATCATGCTGTATCACCTGGGCCAAGTCACGTCATGACATACTCTACCTCTAAAGTGACTGTAAAACAAAGCTGTAGGAGAAAGATGTTCTATACATGTACTAAATCTCAACTTTTTTACCCAGAGGAAAAAAATCTTAAAGTTGTGATATGCCTGGCTTACTGACCTTCAAAAGGACAGGTCTAAAAGAAAGGGCATGACTTTTAAAATGAGACAATCTAGACTTCACCACCTACTATATACTTCTGACCTTGGGTGAGTCTATGTAAACTCTCCAACCTTGAGTTTCCTCATCTATGAAACATGAACATTTATCTCTTAAGGGTTGCAATGAGTATTAATTGATCAAAAAGACATTAATTACGTAGCACAATGCCTTAATAATTAAACAAATATTAGTTTCTTTACCTTGAATTTTATGGATACCCTAAAAACCATATTCCCACTTTTGAATTCATGCAAAATTCTAATTTCAAGAAAAGCCATTAAAGCACAGGGATCAGGCACTTCTCCCTCCGAAAATAATTCATCTTTAAAAATCTCTTTTTGGTAGCTCTTTTCCCTGTTAAGGTATAAATTGACAAGTTAAGAGTCAATTTTATTCACAAAGTACATTCAACTTCACTACAAAAAAAATCAAACATACAAAGCAAAGATCCTTTTAACTGCCTATATATACCATTCCTAACATCGTGTCTTCCACTTTCAGTATTAAGCCTATGTGAAAGTACAAAAAGCCCTCTTTCATTTTCCTCTGATCAGCAGACATACAAGAAGAATTTTTCAGTTACGTCAAATCCACAGTGATTTCAAAGTTAAAGAACAAAGTTAGGAAGGAAAATAGTTAAGAACTATTAATAGATACAATTGACTTTCCTCTGTGGACACATGATTCATTCCTTTAATTTAACAAGCAAACAAAACAAAAACTCAACCTGATAACCTGATGAAGGTTAAACCTCAAATAATATAGTAACCTTATTAAAAACCAATTCAGTACTGACTCTCTAGCTACCAAATATATTAAGCAAAAAACATCATCTGTGATAGGAGAGCTGAGATGTCTCCAGGGATGAGGGAATTTCTACAGTTCACCCATAGCAAATACTATTAATTTGAAGATATATCCAATATGTACTCAGAACCCAGCAGCTGAATCCACAAGGGTTTAGCAAGTAAAAATTTTGGCATAAAAAATGGAATAACATTTACTCAAGAAAAAAACAGGAGTCATATTTAGCAGTCTAAAATTCTATAAACCAAGAACAAAAAAGATCATGAAAGAAGTTCCTGTAATCATCTGGTTGGCTTTCTGGACAGGGTTTTAATAAAATTGAATGCTTCTGAACTAAAAAAAAAATGGACAACAAAAAATTTGGTACAGATTCTGAAAATCAGTCACATTTACTCTGGATGATACTCTTTCTGTCAGTTTAAAAAAATAGGTGGAGGATAGGTCTGTTTATCATTGCTTTCACCTAAAAACCATTAATCACCAAGGGTGGTATAAATACCAAAACAGAATTTTGCTTCCTTTCTAAATATACAGTTTCCTATAAAGTACAGCACATTTTGTAGGTTTTAATAGGTTTTTTTGATGTTTTTACAACAGTACTTTCTTCCTCTCCAAAACAACCTCACTCCTAGTCTGCTGTTCTGTTTGCCTCATCTGCACTTAGCAGATCATGCTTCAGTGACTTAGAAATCCCAGCCACCAAAATTGCAGCCAAAGTTTGAACTGAGAGGAGAGGGTGCGGGGGGGTGGGAAAATCAAGTAATTAAACTACACTTGGAAGAAAGAATGGTTTTACCTCCTATGACTTTATAGTGTGCTGTTTTAATCCAGAACCAGAGTCTCCAATTTTAAGGAGAGAAAAATATCGATTTATTTTTGACTTAAGGAATTATTTTGTAACTACTATAATTCTCCTAGCATCATCTTCCAATTGTACCTTCTGACAATGACACAAAACCACAGAGACCACTCCACATGTTAACACTGAATTTTTCAAGTTAAATAGTTCACTGTTAGGGAAGTTTCATTATTAAGGGATTACCCAAATTATTATAAGTTATTGTATACTTAATTTAGAAGCCAAAGAGAGAGGGAAAAATGGTAAGGTTGGAGATAACACCTGTTAAGCTAGATGATAACGGTGCTCTGGGGGTGAGTCATGTCTCCTTTTCTCACTACCAACAGTTTAAATTATTTGGTTCCTTCCATGTTATGAATTAGAAGATGACCTTGAAAAGCTTTCTTAAATACAAAATAAAATCACCTTTAAAAATGGTATATCACCCAATCTATAATAACATTGTACAATTAAAAGTTAGAGACTTTACAAAATTAAAATAACTAATAAAAACATCTGAAAGAACAGTAACTATATTAATGAACTTTGATCACCAAAGATCAAATGCTCTATCAATAAGTAAAACAAAAAAAATAATTGTCTCTTTTTTGCTTTGCTATATTCTCATCTTAACATTAAGCACCCTATAACATACCTTTGTAGAATGCCATTTTCCTGGGGTATTACACCATTGATAGCTGCCTGCAAACAAAAAACACAAGGCCATTTAAAGAGACAGAAAAATGCTTAAGGGTAGGGTAGAGTACAGAATACTCTGAAGGGAAATAAGTATACTTTGAAAATTTAAACAAAATACTAAGTGTTTCCTTAATGACACAAAATGTTTTCTATTAAATGCTTTTTTCTACTTCTCTATAAGAAAAGCGTATTTTAGAAATTTTAAAAAACATGCATTTGGCATACAATACCCCCAAATCTTGAGTCACAAAAGGCTTAAGTCCACAGTCCTCATTCAAGCAAAACAACCACAAAAACCAATGTTTAGGGGTGTCAGAACAAGTAAAATCATTACCTTAAAGTAATCTTTTTAACATTATTTCCTCCCTCAGATTGATAGGAACAGCAAGATGTAAAATCACAAATGAAAAACTCCAGTAAGAATTTAAAAATTAGCTCAGAAATGAAATTCATCCTTTCATGTTATAATCATCACTCTTAATAAAAATGATATTTGGAAGGAAAAAATGAAGGGGCAAAAGTTCTTTGATAAATACAGCACCACAATTATATTAGGTTACAAGAAGACCAGGAACATTACTGAGGAAGTTTTCTTACATAAAACGTTCCTGAAGTTGGTCTCTAAGCTAAGAAGTCACCAATTACTTAGAACATAGTATAAACGTGACATGATATGGTCGTTTTGAAGGCTATTTAATACATCCTGGATTGTGAGCAGTTCACTGTAGGGTAACAGTAAAGATTCTCTAGAGGAGAAAAATGACCACTTCAACTTTGCCTCTGCATCGTAACAACTTCTTCCCTCCCCCTCCCAAATTAAAAAAAAAAAAAAGTTAACACTCCAATGTTTTATCAGCTGCCTGGAAATCAACTGCCAAAAGGAGTTTGTGTATTTTGTGAAACATTAACAAATATTTTCCAGTGTGAGTCAAGTTTACAATGTTATCCTGTTGAATGGAAATAAAGTAGTGTAAGATACCTGCTATGAATTTTCAAAGTTTTAATACTACACTGGCAAAAAACAAAGAAACCCACAGATTAATATAGACAGTGGACACCATAGGACCCTGACAATTCTGAAGGCTCATAGATCCTTTGAGTCAAGCTAACGTTAAACTCAGTTTTCAAAGCCACAAGTTCAATGGAAGCATCTCTACCTAGTGCCAGGTAAATTATCCTTTTTCTGTTGACAGCAATGGTTCCACATACAAATATTTCCTTTGCTAAAAAATAGAAAGCAGTAAGAGAATGTTCCATGATGTTGGAAAAAAACAAAATACCAGAGCTTGAAAAGATTTTGTTCACATTTTCACTATAGAATGTCAAGGTAAAATTAAAAGTACACTAAGGGTTTATAAAGTCCAAAGTTTGAATCTAGATTCTCCCACTTAATTAATTTGATGACCTTAGTCATATTCTATACTCACTGACCTCCTTGAGGCTCAGTTTCCTCATCTGTATAATGAGCTAATAATACTGTATCTTCAGCTAAATGGGCCTCACTTTTGTTCCACAAAGGCAGCAAGTTCTTCTTTCTCAGGGCCTTTGAAGATACTACATGTTTGAAATGCTCTTTCCCCATTCTTTGGTTAAATCTTAATCTTCATAGTTGACATTTCTGTTAGATACACTTTTTCAAAATATTCTTCTCTATCAACCCACCCCCCAACCTAAATAGGTTTACTCTCACATAGAACCCTAATTTCTCCTTCCTTGTAATTGATAATTACTTATTTGATGATTATTTATGCCTGCTTTCCCACTAGACTGTAAGCTCCCCAGTGGAAGGGATAATAACAATTTTGTTCACCACTTTATTCCCGTTGCCCAGCATAGTGCTGGTACATGAAAGGCACTCAAAATTAATTTTTTTAAATGAATGATGCTAGAGGAGTACAAAGAAAAGCCACATAAGCAAGATTTGAGTAAGGCCAAGAAAACATCCTGGATGAGATAATGTCTAACCTAAGACAAGAATAAGTGACAAGTAACAGGATGGGGGAGGTGGCAAGACTATACAGAAGGAACAGTAACACACCTCCACTTACAACCCTCTTCCTCTTCTAAGATTTTATATCATATTAAATAATATATTTGTTTTTGTGAACTGGGGAAGGGTGGAGACACTGGAAGCTACAGAATTAGTCACCCATGAGTTGGAAGACTGCTTGGAGACCGTAGGTGGCCGTGTAGGGGCAGGCATTATACGGTCTCTTTTCATCGAGATAGTGGAAAATCTTATACAGGAGAAAGAGGATTATTGAGAGGGTTAGCAAGGAGAGAGAGGGACTTAGGCGAGAAAAAGACACACTGTAGCATCACTTGGAGGAGCTGGGCAATAATCTATGGGATGCCATTAAGGAAGACAAACAGTTATTGAAAAGACAGGTCACACTCCTGGAACATTCCTTAGCAGCTGCAAGGGGAAAGGCAGCAGGAAAAGCCACATTGTAGGAGGCCGTGGGTGAAGGGGAAGAAAGAGTGGTGCCTTCAGCCCCAGAGATGGAGGACAAGCCAGGTGAAGAAGAGGAGGAGGAGTGGCCATGGGCCGATAAACCACCCCAAGTACCAGTCTGTCCTGTTTTAAAGGCCCAACTGGCTGTAATTAAGAAAATAAAAATGAAACAACTGTGGGCTACTCAGGGGGAAGAGCCACCTCCTCCCTAGGTTGTGGAGCACTCCATGCTCCGTCCCCATACCCAGGATGAGCTGGTGGACATGAGCATCCGGTATAGGCAGAGGCCATCGGAATCTCTGCCTACATGGCTTTAATGTCTCTGGGATATGGAGGTGGAAAACATTGTTATGTCAGGTACTGAGATGAGCAGAATGGCTTCCCTCTGGCAGCGGCTGCAAAATGCCCATCATGCCTCAGGGAATCAGACACTTCTGGAATGGCTGACAGCTGCCATCAGGGTAGTTTGGCCTAATCAGGGTGATTTACGTATTTACCCAGTAGTTGGAAAACATATGCAGAGTTCCAACAGGTACTGCAGGAATTGGGTATAAAAAATATGATCTATGATATGTACACCCAGGGCCCCAATGAGGTGTTCATTGTAGGAATAAGAAATCTGGTGGAGCATATAGCTCCCACATCTTTCTTTGGGTCCCTAGTGACTACTGTTGCCCCCCTCATAGGGCAACCCATAAGTGAGGCTACTCATACTTTAGCAGATCTGGGGGAGACTGAAACAATAAGGGCACAGAAGGAAGTATAGGCTATGACTGAAAAGAGAAGTGCAAAAGGCCCCCTGAAGGTCTTGAGGACCCAGATGTGGGTTGATTTAATAAAGGCTGGGGTAGTGAAAGAAAAACTTGATGGGCAGCTCAATAAAATCTTGTTAGAACTGTGGCACCAATTAAAGCCAGAGCAGCAGTTTCAGCCGCTGAGGTCCAAGACATGGAAACTAGAGTCAAGTCCTCATGCCCGGCCTGTGTCCCTGAAAAACTTCCTGAGAGACAGTATTCAGGATTCTGGTGAGCCCTCATCCCCACAGGAGGATAATGGGGCATCATGGTTCAACTGAGGCGGGGGTCAAAGTCCCCACCTTGGGGAACATGGTGTGGACCTGAAGTCACGTGTAGAATTAGCAATTCATTGGTCCCGTGAATGTACAATGTATCCTGGTGCTTGTGGACACAGGAGCTGAGTGTTCTCTGGTTTAAGGCAACCCTGAGCATTTTCCTGGGACCCCTGCTATGATAGATGGCTATGGAGGTAAGGCAATTAGAATGAAGAAAGCCCAAATCCCATTGCGGATAGGGTGTTTACCCCCAAAGGAGTATACTGTGTACATTTCTCCCATCCCTGAATATAGTTTGGGGGTAGATATCTTGCAGGGCCTGTGGTTACAGACTGCTGCAGGTGAATTCGGACTGAGGGTATGTGTGGTAAAGGCAGTTCTGAGAGGACATGCTAAGCACCCACCTGTAGCTCTGCCTGTACCTAGATGAGTGACAAATACTAAGCAGTATAAATTGCCTGGGGGACACAAGCAAATTGGAAAAACTCTACAGGAGTTGGAGAAGGTGGGCATCATAAAGCCCACTCATAGTCCTTTTAATTCCCCAGTGTGGCCAGTGAAAAAGCAGACAACTCCTGGCATATGAGCGTGGACTACAGGGAATTGAATAAAGTCACACCCTCTTTGCATACTGCCGTCACCTCTATGGCAGACATTCTGGACACCCTCAGCCATGAGGTGGGAATGTATTATTATGTAGTAGACCTTGCTAATGCTTTCTTCTCTATCGACATACCACAGGAAATCCAGGAACAGTTTGCCTTTATGTGGGAAGGCCAACAGTGGACATTCACTGTCTTTCCACAGGGATACCTCCACAGTCCCACCATCTGTCATGGACTTGTAGCCCAGGACTTGGCCACACGAAGGAAACCACAAGCGGTGAGGTTGTATCACTACATTGATGATATTATGCTCACGTCTGATTCTCTTTCAGATTTAAAAGGGGCAGTTCCTAGACTGTTGCAACATCTACAGGAAAAAGAATGGGCTGTGAAAAGCACCAAGGTTCAGGGGCCTGGCCTGGGTTGTCTGTAAAATTCTTGGGGGTTGTCTGGTCAGGTAAAACTGAAGTTGTGCCTGAAGCAGTCACAGACAAGGTCCAGGCTTTCCCCACCCATACTGTGGCAGTATTACAAGAATTTTGGGGTCTTTTGGACAATCATGGGGGCTACCCATGATTGGAACTATCTGTATACCAAGCATCTTCAGGAATAGGGGCTTTTTATCCCAGGAAGAGTGTTTATCCCACACTTGGCACAAATTCTAAAGCCCTTACACCGGTTGGTAAGAAAGGGCATCAGGTAGGACTGGGATGAGACACGTGCAGCTGCTTTTATTGCTGCCAAGTGGGCAGTCAAGGTTGTACAGGCCTTGAATGTAATGGACTCATCAAAGCCCTATGAACTAGATGTTCACGTAACTGAAGATGGTTATGAATGGGGTCTTTGGCAGTGGCTTGAAGGGACTGCCAACCTATTGGATTCTGGTCACAACTATGGAAAGGAGCAGAGATCCAGTACACCTTGATAGAGAATCAACTGGCTGCTGTGTACCATGTCTTGCTGGCTATAGAGCCCATGACTGGAACAGCTCCAGCCAAGGTAATAACTACCTATCCCAACACAGAGTGGGTGCGAGACTGGACCCAAAGTCCATGGAGTGGCGTGGCATAGATGCCTACACCTGTCAAATGGGGCACATATTTACAGCAGCATAGCACCCTCTCTACTAGCCCCTTAAGTGGAGAACTCCAACATTTATTGGGGACCAGTAACCTATACCAGTGGAAAGCAGGAAAAACTTGCTTTTGAGTCATTGGTAGCTGAGAGTACTTATCAGGAGGAAAAAGCCCCTATTCCTGAAGATGCTTGGTATACAGACAGCTCCAATCATGGGTAGCCCCCAAAGTGGAGGGCTGTGGCTTTCCATCCTAAGACTGAGACAATATGGTTGAGGATGGGGAGAGGAAGAGCAGCCAATGGGCTGAACTACAGGCAGTATGGCTCGTGATTTCCCAGGGGCCCTCCCCCATTGCTGTCTGCACTGACAGCTGGGCCTTATATCAGGGCTTGACCCTGTGGCTACCAACATGGTACCATTCCAACTGGATGGTTGGTCATCAGCCCCTTTGGGGGCAAGAGTTATGGCAAGACCTATGGGCCTCTGGTCAGACTAAGACTGTTATTGTATATCATGTGATGGGCCATTTGACCTTGCATCCGCAGGGAATGATGAAGCAGACACACTGGCCCAGGTGTGCTGGCTAGAAGGAAAGCCTACCTCTGATGTGACCCAATGGCTACATCAGTGATTGTGGCATGCAGGGCAAGACAATGTGGGCTGTAGCCCATCGGTGGGGCTTACCATTGACCTTTGAAGAAGTCACCTAAGGCTGGAAGGAGTACCTTGTGTGATCTAAGAGGGTCTTACACCGAGTCCCGTAGCAACATGAGACAATAGTAAGGGGGCCAATAGCCCTTGTCAGGTGGCAGATAGACTATATTGGGCCTCTGCCCAAATCAGAAGGATATCAGTATGCCATAACTTGTGTGGACATGGCTACAGGACTACTGGTCGCTTTTCCTGCACATTGTGCAGATCAGAAAACCACCAAGAGGGGCCTAGATCGTCTCTTTGCAGCCTATGGCCAGTCGCAGGTGTTTGAGAGCAATAAAGGCACCCACTTTACTGGACTACATGCATTACAGTGATGGGTGCAATGATTAGGAATAAAGTGGTAATTTCATGTACCATATAACCCTACTGGGGCAAGCATGATAGAGAGGCACAATGGTTTTTTGAAATCTAGCCTGAAGTCAGACACCAATAGTCTACAGGGCTGGACAGTTCATCTATGGACAGTGCTACGGCATTTGAATGAGGATAAGTCATGTGAAGGAACTTTGAGCCCTGTGAATATGCTCACACACCTTGCTGCCTCTCCTATACAATTATATGTGCAAACCAAAGAAGAATTATTGAAGCCAGGCTAAGGCCAGAAGAGCAATATCCTGCTCAGCCCCTACTGCATTAAACCCTGGAGACACTGTTGAATGGAAGTAGCCCTGGGCATTTCAACACATGGACCAGTGATGGCTGGCCCTTCTGGCACCATGGGGGAAAGGCCTGGAAGCTGGCCTCATGTGTATTTCTGGAGTAACAGCAGAGTGGCCCCCAAAGATCACGGTAGTATACCCAAAATGTCCAGGAGTAAGAACATCTTACGGGGAAGTTTTGTTTTATCTTTATGGCCAGTGCATGTACCTCCCATAGCCCTATATATTGACCCATCTGTAACTCCCACAGGGAGGGGATGAAAGTCTGGTACACTAGACCAAAACGAGATCCCATTCCTGCCACTGTTTTATCACAAAACCACTCTCTTGCATGTATCCTACGTGATAGACAAGACTTGTCTGCTGGTGTCATTAAAACATGTATGTTATAGCCCTTAAGGTTATTTTCTCCTATAGTCCTTGTGGCCTGGATGTGCCCCCTGGTTGCAGCTGCTACATGATGATTGCTCTGAACACTCTACCTCTTTAGCTACTGCCTTCCTATGAAATTGGCAAGCTATAGACTTAATCTGCTTAAACTGTGAACCTAGATGAAACCTCTGGCTTGATGATTATTATAATTTTACTGCTGTTGCTTCTGTTATGCCCTTAGTCTGGTCACAATTTTCCAGTTTCCTCACCCAGGGACCATTGCAGAAGAATGGAAATGAGTAAATTGTAAGGTGAGATTTCTGGCTGTGGATAAAATTGTAATATTTCCAGAATATCTCATCTGGCTTTAGTGCATCTGCATATCAAAGGGCATTCCTCAGGGGTGGAGAGTATTTCTTCTCCATATCAATGGGTAATCACCTGGGTAACCAAGGGCTTATCTGAACTTGAGAGGTTAGGAGAAGGTCTTGCTTGCTTCTGTGGGAGCTGGGAAGAGATGGCCCAGACTGCAGTTTGGAGGCAATAAACGAGTTTTAAACTTTATTTCTCTCTTTGACTGATTTTGGTTTTAGAGGTATTTTGCCCTGGGATTCCCTTTCTCTGGAGTTACAGTGAGGATAGGGAGATTTCAGTTTTAGGAATGTTGACTTTGAAATATACATGGGACATTCACATAGACATGATTAATAGATACTGTGTGAGTTTGAGATACTGAGTTTGGAGTCATGAGTCATCCACATTAAAAACAGAACTACCAAATGAGCCAGCAGTCTCACTTCTGGGTATATAGCTAAAATAATTGAAAGCAGGGTGTCAAAAAGGTATTTGTATACCCATGTTCATAGCAGAACTATTCACAACAACCAAGAGGTGGAAACAATGCATATGCCCAACAATAATAATGGATGAAGAAAATATAGTACATACACACAATGGAATATTATTAAGCATTAAAAAGGAAGGAAATACTACCACAGGCTACAACATGCATAAATTCTGAGGGTAGTATGCTAGGTGAAATATGTCAGTCAAAAAATGACAAATACTGTATGAGTCTACATATATGAGGTACATAGAGTAGTCAAATTCATAGTAAAGAAAATAGAATGGTGGTTACCAGGAGCTGGGGGAAGGAAAAAAAGTGGTATTAGGTTAAAGGGTATAGAGTTTCAGTTTAACAGGATGAAAAAGTTCTAGACATACATTTCACAAAAATGTGAATACATTTAACACTAAAACTGTACACTTAAAAATGGCTTAAATGAATGGATAAAGAAGATGTGGTACATATACACAATGCAATGTTATTCAGCCATAAGAAGAAAATAAATCCTAACATTTGCAACAACATGGATGGAGCTAGAGGGTATTATGCTCAGTGAAATGAGCAAGGCGGAGAAAGACAAGTATCAAATGATTTCACCCATCTGTGGAGTATAACAACAAAGAAAAAAACTGAAGGAACAAAACAGCAGCAGAATCACAGAACCCAAGAATGGACTAACAGTTGCCAAAGGGAAAGGGACGGACTGGGGAGGATGGGTGGGAAGGGAGAGATAAGGGGGGGAAAAGGGGCATTATGATTAGCACACATAATGTAGCTGGGGGGACAAGGGAAAGGCAGCATATGCATAAAGACAATGATTCTATAGCATCTTACTACGCTGATGGACAGTGACTCTAATGGGGTATGTGGGGGGAACTTGATAATAGGGGGAGTCTAGTAACCATAATGTTCTTCAAGTAACTGTAAATTAATGATACCAAAAAAATGGCTTGAATGGTATATTTTATACTATGTATTTTATACCACAATTTTTTTAAATAAATCTGCAAAAGTCTTATCTATGGATTAAGTTTACCCAAAATAAGGAGTAGAGGGAACAAAAAGAAGGCCTCATGATGGAACTTTTGGAATGCCTACATTTAAGGAGTATATAGGCAAAATAAAATCAGAGAAAATATTAAATAGAAGTATTGCAGAAGTAGGAGGAGATATATATATATATGGGCATCTGAGCTTCAATACAAACCTCAGTTTCAGTTACATAAATGCATTAACCAAATTGTTAATACTGAAATGTTTGCCAGGTATGAAATTTATCAGGTATGATAATTGACTGCCCTGAATAGAAAATGGACAAAAAGCAAATGGCATGAAAACACTAATTTTATATTATCTTTTTTTATATCTTCATTTTTAAGCAAAGAAAAAAAACCTACAGCAACAACTTATATTCATTATTTAGTTCTCTACGACCTGTAATTTAACTAATTATGGGATGTTCTATGTTCTGGAGTCTGACAGATTTGTTTTCAGATCCTGGTCCTATCATGCATTTAGTATCTATGCAAGTTTGGTCATGTTAACTTTACTACTCTAAGGTTTCATTTCCTCATCTATAAAATGGAGGTAACAATACCAACTTACTTCATAAGGTTGTTATAAGGATTAAATAAGATCATACAGAGACAAAGAACTCTGCAAATATTTGCCACCAGAATTATCTATCCCCATTACATAGTGTTTTTGTTTTAATGTATCTTGTTATGTGTTATTTATCAGTGGTACATAAATGTCTCCCTTATATTGAGCTAGAAATACAAATATATTGAAGTTCTGTTCCCAGTGATTCTAATGCAGGTGATCTGGAAAAAATCAGGGGCCTGGATTTTTTTTTTTCCCTCACAAACTTTTCGTGATTCCTATGCATAGCCAGGTCTGAGAACAGCTATAGGTAGTTTATAGCATACATATTAGAAACCTGTATAAAACCTCTTGCTCTGCCATTAACATAGAATATTATTTCTCCCTAAGCCCTTTATTATTTCAGAAGTTACTTAATGTCTAAAGGCATACATCTTTCATAAACTCATGTTATTAAATATGCTCAAAGTGAGGGCTTCTCAAACCAAAAAGCCATCGAATCCCATACTCCACCATTTACTAGTTATGCAAAAGTGTTCCCTCTCTTTATCATTTAAATAATGGTCTACCATCATCAAAATACTCTACAAGTTACAAACAAGATGATGAGACCAAACTAGAAGAAGAGTGAGTAATTTAACAGCCCTACAACTAACTCTAAACTTGAATTTCTTTTTATTAACCCTACTGTTTATTTTTGCAATAGAAAAGAATTACAATTGGCAATTCTAAAAGAGCTCCCAAAAGTGAAATATTTTATTTTACTAAGTTCTAATTTGATTTTTTTCCTCAGGGAAAGAAAACAGAAAGCAGAACAATTTAAGAAATGTAATTATTCTATAATCCATTTTTAGTCAAATGCCAAAAAATGTTGCCTGAATCCTTGTAAGTAGATATCATTATCAAAATAGCCCAACATGCAGAATCAAAACTGGTGCAGACCAAATAAAAGATAGAGGGATACAAGGTAGACCATAAGACTAATAACAGTACCTGGGAGACTCACCCTTGTCAAATAAGTATCTGTGGCTGAAAAACCAAACAGCAAACTGGGAGAAACACATAGCTGGGATAAAAAGGAATTGACAACTAAGATCTCACTTACTAAAACCAAAATACAAGAAAGGTAGTTTCTGTGACAATCCCTTACTTTCTTTCCTCAGGTTCTTGGCCCCTTCTTAGGCAACATGGTGGTATTCAGACTCTGGTCAGCATCATATAAAGGCTTACTCACCTCTCTTTCCTGCCTAGTATAAAATAATAGCCTTCAGCTCTGTTCAATGAATGTGGGAAGAGGAAAGGGAGAGCATCAACTAATCTGCCTTTTCTAGATTCAATTTGCAAGCTAAAGCCTGGAAGAGACAGAAATATCTGAAGGCACCGGCGGTTTTAAAGATTTATGGAAGTAGATAACTTACAATATTCAAGGGAAGACTTTTGGGTGATTGAACAAAACCCACCAAGCCAGATCTGCTTTTAAATACAATCAACAACATAAGGAAAGCCCTCTTCGTGTTAATGAACATTTTAAATCAATTTAACTCAGGAAAATATATAGTAGTTGCTCTGTACAAAGGATTGTGCTAGGTATTGTGGAAAACACATGTACAAGTCACCCTCAAACCTTGGGAAATCAGGAGGGGAAATAAGAATACAACATTAAGCAGAATATAGCAGGTGTCTCTACCTCAATACACCGCAATTCCTTTCTTCCAACTGGTCCAGCCAAAATCCTTGGCATTATCCTTGACTTCCTCTTTCTCTTACTACTCCCTCCTTTCCCACTCATTAGCAAATTCTGACTGCTTAAATGCTCAAGTACATTCAGAATCTGATCACATTTCACTTCAACTAACTACTCTAGTCCAACCCTCCATCTTCTCTCCTCCATTATTGCAATTACCTTTGGATTTTCTTGCTTTGCCCTTGATCACCTACAATGTATTCTTATCACAGTGGACATACTGAAGCTATAAAAATGTGAGTCAAATCATGTCAATCCTCTACTCAAAATCTTCCACTGACTTTAACTCTGAGATTAAAAGACAGCATCTTCCTCTCTCACTCCTGTAATATAACTTCACCTCCTCCTCCTTCCTTTCCTGTGCCATACTTGTCTCTCTGATGTTCCTGGAAAATTCCAGGCCTCATTTCCCATTTAAGGGTCTTCGTGTTTATTATTCCCTGGCCTAAAATTTTCTTGCCCCCAGATATATGGCTCACTTGCTAATTCCCATCCTCTAGGTCTTTATTTAATTGTTATCTGCCCACTTCTTCTAAAAGACTGCAGACCCCCACCCAACATACTTTATATCCATCTTCCCTATTTTTTTCCTTAGGAATTATCACTTTAAGTCACACTATATAAAGTTACTTATTTATATCATTTATTCCATCTCCCCCTATGAAAATGTAAGCTCATGGCAGGGATTCAAATCTATTTTGGTTCACTACTATATTCCTAGCACTGAGAAGAAAGCTTTGCATAAAGCAAATGCTCAATAAATATTTTCTCGTGAATTTCTGAATAAAGTGTTGAATGAATTAATCTTCAATATTAGACATCTTTTTGGACTTTAATAGGAATGAAGAGGAAAGAGAGCATCTGGCATGTGCAAGGTACTATGTAAAGTATTACACACCATTACCTGTCTCATTTAATCCTCACTCTGGAAAGCAAGCATGTTGTAGATGAAGAAAATCTGAAAGATTATATGATTCATTCAAGATCACACACAGTGTAGCACTCAAACTCAGGTCTCTCCAGTGCCAAACAAGTCCTGCTCTTTTCATCATAAAGCAATTTAAGGGCAACAGCATACAGAAGAGGATACACTTTGAGTTTCAGGTCAACACAGTATAAATCTATGTAATATAGGAGTGATTCTAATATTTACTGTAGTTCCACAAGTCACTAAGTCTATTTAGAAACTGAAAAATCAATCTCTGATCTGGGTCATTTTTGGGGAAGGGAAGTTGTTGGCTGGAGTCAGAGCTGTGGGGTGAGAGGTGGGATTTGATTACCATCACCAATATGATCATGCCTAAAAACCTTTGAACTACCTTGAATTCCTGAAGCTATAGAACATCTTCCAGACTAGTACCACCCCATGGAACTTTCTGTAATGATGGAAGTATTATACAGTATACGTACTGTATAACATTGTAACCACTAGCCTCATGTGGATACTGATCCCTTTTAGTATGGCCAGTGTGACCAAGGAATTGAATTATAATTAATAATTAACATAATTATAAAATTCATCATTTAATTTACTTTCAAATACCCACATGGGATTAGTACCCTCTGTACTGGGCAGCACTGTTCTAGACTCTCCATTCCACTTCAGCCATCTCCTTCACCTCACTCACTAGCTACTTGAATATAGGGCAAAGTTCCTTTCCCAAAACTGTCCCAAAGAAAGGAGGAAATTACCCTATAGTTGAATCCTTACAATTATTTTATTTTTGAAGAACAAAAAAACTATTTAGAAAAGATACAAAGCCTAAAAAACTTCAGGCAATACTAGTTTAGGACACTGAAAAACAGGTCACCTGATAAAATGAGATAAAAAAGATGACAAAGAAATTCAACACAGGCTTCATAATTATTTGTGAGGGGAGATAGAGTTTATACACTCCAAATTAAAACTTTCAGATGCCATTATAAATAAAACTATGAAAGATCACTTGAAAGGTTTCATTGTAAAGCTCATCAATAGAAAATAGTTCTTGTGACTTGAGATTAAAATTCCCAGAAAAAGTACTACATCCAAATTTTTTAAACACTCTATCTTAAACCACTCAAGCAAAAATTAAGATCACGTGCTCTGTGAAATTGAGAAACTAACTCTGGTATTGAATAAGACACAAATGTTTTAACAAAACAAATGAACCAGACAACCAAAACAAATAGACATAAACACAGAGAAGGGACTGCTGGTTGCCACAGGGGAGGATGGTAAGGGTATTAGTGAAATAGGTGAAGGAGATAAAGAGGTACAGGCTTCAAATTATAAAATACATTAGTCACAGAGATGGAAGTACAGCATAGAGAATACAGCCAATAATATTGTAATTTCTTTGTAAGTTAACAGATGGTAACTACACTTATCATGGTGAGCATTTAGTAATGTATGTAATTGTCAAATCGTATGTTGTATACCTGAAACTAACAGGCAGTATTGTATATCAACAGTATTTCAATAAAAAATAGATAAAAATGCATGTGAAAGGTCTGAATAATGTTATTTTGTGAAACAAGTATAAAGAAGGCAGTATTTGTAAAGTAATATTTTATACTATGTAATTTTAAAAACATGTATAACTTAATAAGCTAAACTTAATGACTATTTCTTCTACAACCTTAAAAAATT
Source organism: Manis javanica (assembly GCF_040802235.1). NCBI lineage: Eukaryota > Metazoa > Chordata > Mammalia > Pholidota > Manidae > Manis > Manis javanica. Next base: position 40,189,705 of record NC_133159.1, read on the forward strand.
TATGAATTCACAGTAACCAAAATATCTTTATTATCTCATCACTGGGAAAATGAAAAACATGTATATTCAGACATATACAAAAAATCCTTATATTTCTTTTTAAAGCATCTAGGTTCATTCACTCCATCCAGAAATTATAAGACCTAATTCAAGTCTCTCCTCCATCCCCTAGAGCATTCTCAATCATTCTCACATTCTCTCAATTTTTAATACCTAAACCTATTTGAAAATACTTTATTGTATGGACCATTCACTTAGAACATGTTATATTTTGCTTTATAATGTTAATCTTTTTTCTTCCATTAATACGTTTTTGTTCTCCCATAGGTAAGAACCATGTATTACTTTTTTGCATCCACCATATCACTTAGAGCTGACTGATTTTCTAGAAAATAGAAAGCTGTGGATCTGGTGCTCCAAATATACTAAAGAATGACAAAACAAAACTGCCTTCCAAACAACAGATCTGCAGGGCATTGACCACAAACTGAGTAAAGTTGAGCAATTTGCACAAGGTTGATGCTACTAAAATCCAGTGTCTTTCCAATGCCCAACTGTTGATCCTCTATTGACCAATTACCACCTGATTTGCATACTTTCTATATATTAACACTCATAAATCAAGGTGCTAAAGGAGTACACACCATTAGGTTGGTTATAGTTTTTCCTTTTCAGTTCTATAAACTAACAAGCAAATGCCCCTCCTAACTTTATATGACTGAAAGTAATGCAACTTGTTTCGAGAAATGATTCTTTGCTTACTTTCACGGAGATGAAAAACCATTAACACCTTCTGTGTACGACCATCTTCTCCCCAGCCTCCACCCCCAATACCACTACAAGAAGGGATGGAAGACATACAGAGAAAATGGAATAGAAATAGTAACAGTAGCAGCAGAGAATGTAGGTGTATCCGGGTTACATGATTTCATGGTAAATCAATCAGTGTCCACTTTGGAAATGTCTTGGGTACCAATGGTCAGACATTGCCACTTAGCATCGAATCAGTATTAAAAGAAGATACAGAATCATAGATAATTAAGGCATAAAGGGAAGCAGTATGAATCATTTATCATACTGCCAAACCAATGAAATGGAAAGGTTCCAGGGTGATGACAACCAGAAGTTTCAATAAACCCAAATCTTTCTCATTGCTTAATATCACCAGCAAAGAGGAATAAAAGAAATACACAAGAAGAATGCTCTATAGTGATTAATAATTCCAGTTTCAGAGTTAGAGATCTAGGGTCAGGGAATAAATAGGTCTTTCACTGATTCTGTCATCTTAGGCAAGTCACTTCACCTCCCAATATGCAAAATGGAAGGCCATAATACTTATTTCCTAGGACTATTGTGAGAACTAATGAGAAAAACAGATACAAAGTACTTAAGATAGGATCTAATGTATGGAGAGCACACAAATAATATGCTTATTATTTATTTATTTATTTATTTTAAGTAGGAGAGGTGAGCTTTTCCACTTGGTTTTGTTGCTCTAGGCAAGGCAATTTCAGGTACAGTGTTAAATAGGAAGTCAGGAGACTTGGATTTCTGCCCTGGCTTTCTCAATAACTTGTTCTTTGACCTTGGCTAATTTCTTTATCTTTCTGAGCCTTTACTTTACCAAATCTATAAAAATAAGGGGGCTGGACTAAATTATCTTGTATTAGGGTTCTCCAGAGAAACAAAACTAATAGGATGTTATAGAAAGAGAGAGAAAGGGATTTTATTTTAAGGAATTGACTTATACAATTAAGGAGGCTGGCAAGTCCAAAATCTGCAGCGTGTGCAAGAGACCTAGGAAGAACCAGTTTTGCAATTCAAGTATGAAGACCATCTACTACAGAATTTCCTCTTGCCCAGGAGAGGTCAACCTTTGTTTTGTCCAGGCCTTCAACTGATTGGATGAGGACCACCTACATTATGGAGGGCAATCTGCTTCACTCAAAGTTCACTAATTTAAATATAAATCTCAACCACAATGAAATATCACTTCACACTAGTTAGGATGGCCAACATCAAAAAGGCAAGCAACAACAAATGCTGACAAGGATGTGGAGAAAGGGGAACCCTCCTACGCTGTTGGTGAGAATGTACATTAGTTCAACTGGTGTGGAAAGCAATATGGAGGTTCCTCAAAAAACTAAAAGTAGAAATACCATTTGACCCACTAATTTCACTCGTAGGAATTTACCCAAAGAAAACAAGATCCCTGTTCATAAAGATATATGTACCCCTATGTTTATTGCAGCACTATTTACAATAGCCAAGATATGGAAGCAACGTAACTGTCCATCAGTAGATGAACGGATAAAGAAGATGTGGTACATATACACAATGGAATGTTATTCAGCCATAAAAAGAAAACAAATCCTACTATTTGCAACAACATGGATGGAGCTAGAAAGTATTATGCTCAGTGAAATAAGCCAGGTTGAGAAAGACAAGTACCAAATGACTTCACTCACTTGTGGAGTATAAAAACAAAGCAAACCTGAAGGAACAAGGTAACAGCAGTCTCATAGACTCTGAGAAGGGACTAGTGGTTACCAAAGGGGAGGGGTTAGGGAGGGTAGGTAGTGAGGGAGGAGGGGATTTAGGAACACTATAATTACAAGTCACAATATAGGTAGGTCACAGGGAAGGCAGTACAGCACAGAGAAGACAAGTAATGACTTTATAACATCTTAGTGATAAGATGACTATAATGGGGGGGGTAAGGACTTGATAATATGGGTGAATGTTGAAATCATAATGTTGCTCATGTGAAACCTTCATAAAACTATATATCAATGATACTTTAATAATAAATAAATTTATATATATATATACACACACATATATATAAATATAAATATATATAAATCGCACCCATAACACCCTCAAAGAAACATCCAGAATAATGTTTGAACAGACATCTGGGCACTATGTGCCAGCCAAGGTGACAGACAAAATTAACCATCTTAAATCTCTAGGATGCTTTATAGCCCTAAGATCCCATGACCTCTGACTTTTGCACCTGTGAAGGCACTTACTTCATGAAGTCTACTGATGTAAATGCAAGTACATACATACATACACCTAATAAAGTTAAAACCACTTTAACAAGTTAACAGGAAAACAGGACAGGAAAAAAAAAAGCTAGACTAGATGTAAAATCTCCAAGGACTCTTTGTAGGTTTTAAAACTAGCCACAAATTCTTGGGCAATCTTCCCATAAAGAAGTGGGCTCTTGTGTCTAAGTAGAGTTGTGACTGCTTCAACCAATCAAGTACAACAGTAGTACATTATGTGACTTCTTAAGATATGTGATAAATGGCTGTAGAGCTTCCACTTGGTTTTCTTAAATATCCACTCTTGGGAAATTCCCTTTCAGAATCTGGCCCCAAGCTGTGAAAAAAAGCACAAGCTACATGGAGAAGCCACAAAGAAAGTATTTAGTTTACTGTCCCAGCTGAGCTCAGCCTTGCAGTCTCCCAGCAGGTTCCAGACATGTGAGAGATGAAGTAAATCCTCCAGCCCCAGATATTCCAGCTGCCAATCATATGAGTAACCCTAAACTATCTGAATAATCCCAGCTGAGGCTTTGGACATCATGAAGCAGACATGCCATTCCTACTATAACCTTTCTCAATTTCTGATCCATGTAATCTATAAGCATACTAAGATGTTTCTTTTATGTCACTAAGTTTTGGAATTTTATTACACAGTAACAGGAACACTTTTTTATATCTAGGATTCAATATCAGAACAGATTCAATATCAACTTGACAAGCACACTGCTAGGCACTTTCTGAATGTACTTTTTGTTTAGTCCTCACAATCTTGTGAAGTAATTATGATTACCTGAGGATTAAAGCAGTTAATTTAGCCAATTAGCCACAATCTTACAGTAAATATTAGAAATAGAATTCTAAATCATGATTTTAGATACCATGTCTAATATTATAATGCCACCATGTTGTCATATTCATCTCTAAAAGGCATATTTTAACCAAATCTTCCCTTAAAGCCATTTTATACAGGGACCTGTAGTAAATGTTAAGAGGGGTTCATTTTGATAAGTATGAGGCTGGGAGAGGAAGCAGAGGTGGGGTACTGAAATGGATATGTGAACAAGAGAAATAGAACCTCACAAAGTAGGAATTTGGACTTAGGGCAACTGCAGACTGAGTGACACAATGAACCAGTACTCTTCATCTCCAAGATATTCTCTTTATCCTTCTAGCAAAGTAACTGAAAGAATCTCTTAAGAATTACAAAGTTGGTTAGGGGGTGTGGGGAAAGTGAGGCATGGTTCTGCATTAAGCTTCCCAGGTGATTTTAGCATATTCAAGATTGACTAATCCTAAACTCATTTGACCAACACTAGATCAATGATGCTCTCTTGGTTTTGCTTCAACAGGGAAATCCACTATTTCCCCTGACATGATTTAATGGCTTATCTAAGCACACAGTCCTTAAGACAAAACAGTATCAGTATCTGAGCTTTAGGGGTAAAAGTAATATTACTTGACATTCACAAGTTAATAATAAAGTATGTATTTGCAAGTTTGGCACACTCAGTTGGGGAAGGGTAGGAGTGGTGTAAAAACATAAAAAAAAAATAAATCCTAATGGTTAAAATTCTAAAAATCAATATGGCCAAACACACATAGCTATGGCAAATCCTATCTTTTCCAAACTAAATGATAAAAATAATCATTTTATATACATAAAACATAGCAAAATTATGCTATTAAATACCTGAAAATATATTAGCCATACAGTTAGTAATGAATTAATTTACTTCAGCTATAACAACACAGTTTTTTTTTTATCACTAAGAATATAGAGTACAATTCTTTACCGGAATGTGAATTGTTATAAATGGTTCTATGGAACATTCAAATACACTTGTTCAGGCCTTAAAAATTTCTCTGATGTTTGCTGGACTACAATCCATAAAAAATACCAAGAAATAAATAATTTTGATTCATACACAATCTATCCTTTTTAACATTACAAAAAGATGACAAAATACTTAAAACACCTTATCTGTCAACTGATACATTGATGTCAGTAGTACATAATCTATTCTTAGAACAATACAAAACAGATGACAAAATGTATAAACACACCTTATCTGCCAAATAATACACAGATGTTAGTAGCACTAACAACATAGCACACCTGAGCACCTAACAACAATCTAAAAATACAAATACCATAAACTGCAAAAGGAGCAATTATATTCCTTGAGAATGCTGACAAAAGCAGCTGCTATCTCTACTATCTTCAGCAGGTATTAAAGGATGAAAAGCTAAATTAGCTTTTCCTCTAGTTTGTTCAAAATCATACTAACAATTCAGTGATTTATCAAGTCCCTATCAAAGCACTGGGATAGCAAAAATCACAACCAATAATCCTGTAACGTGATAACACTGGATTTCAAATCTTCTCTGAAATACCTTGCCACATTTTCTATCTGATTTGCCACAGGTGGCCATCTTAACACAGGGCATGATGACAGATAGGAAACAAAATAAAGGCTTAGCGAAGGACCCATTCCATCATGCATTGCTGCATACAAGAGGAAAAAAGAGAAGGGATGATTGGATCACAACCAGTCTATTCTCTTCCTATATGAAAATTGATTCCTGCCCAAAGCACTCTTCTTACAGTAGCATCCACCTTCATCTATTTTCATGTTCAATTCAATATTCCCATACCTCTCAAATCCTTAATAAGACCCCTAGTGGCACTACATACATTTTGTAACTACCCCTTTCCTGTTCCTAAACAGACAGCTCTGTATGGAACAAACATACAGGTACTTGTATAAAAGACTTGCTTTTAAGAATTAGCACATCACCCACTGTCCCAATTATTTCAGAGGTTGTAAAGTTACTAGTTTCCTGCAATAGCAAAACAAAACCACATATTAGCAAATATGAAAATTAACGGACTATCAAATTGCTCGAGTGAAACATGTTCCCTTTAACCAATGACAATAAAAGTAGATACCAGAAATGTAAGGTGAGGTACTCCAAAGCACATTATTGATGAATCTCCTGTCACAGCTACCACAGTGAACCTAAGTTAGCTGACATCTAAATATGAAGAAAAAAAAAATCAGACAACAGTGTCCTGTTATACATGTACAAATATGTAAGAACTATATTTTTATATAACAAGATTTTTTAATCTTTTGTGAGAAAAGGAAAAACCTCAGACAAGAATAAAACACTTCACCAATAAAATACATGAGGACAAGAATGTGTTCTAGTAAACACTGATCTTAATCACAAAATGTAACAGAAAATATGAGAGTAAGTATGAGACATTGTCCCTATGGCCACTTAGCAAATCCAAGTATGAAGGCCTTATTATAATTCAGTAGACATGTTTCTCTACCCATCATTCCCCCTTTATTCTTTTCCCTTAACTTTTTTCTTCTTTTCCTTTTGCTCATCCATCCATATTTAAAGAGTAATTACCCTGAATCAAGAAATGAGTTATGGTGTTGAAAATAAAAGAATGTACAAAAAAAAAACAAGGTCACCACAATTATAAAACTCCTGAAAGAAAACATATGGGGAAAACTTCATGAGATTGGATCTGACAATGCTTTCTTGGCTATGACACCAAAAACACAGCCAGCAAAAGCAAAAATAAACAAATGGAACTATATCAAACATAAAAATTTCTGTACATCAAAGGACAAAATCAAAAGAGTAAAAAGGCATTACAATGCTGACAAACAGGATAACCTAGAAGAAATGGACAACTTTCTAGAAAAATACAACCTTCCAATGGCTGACACAGAAAGAAACAGAAAATCTTAATAGACCAATTACCAGCAATGAAACTGAATTCGTACTAAATAAAAACTACCTAAGAACAAAAATCCCGTGCCAGATGGTTTCACTGCTGAATTTTATCAAACATTTAGTGAAGATCTAATGTCCATCCTCCTTAATGTTTTCCAAAAAGTAGAAAAAGAGGGAATACTTCCAAATTCATTATACAAGGACAGCATCACTCTAATACAAAAAACAGGCAAAAACAACACAAAAAGAGAAAATTACAGACTAATATCCCTGATGAACATAGATACAAAACCACTCAACAAAATATTACCAAACCAAATTCAAAAATACATCAAAATGATCATCCATCATGATCAAGTAGGATTTATTCCAGGGATGCAAGGATGGTATAACATTCGAAAATCCATTAACATCACCCACCACATCAACAAAAAGAAGGACAAAAACCACATAATTATTTTCATAGATGCTGAAAAAGCATTGACAAAGTTAAACATCCATTCATGACAAAAACTCTCACCAAAAAGGGTATAGAGGGCGACTACCTCAACAATATAAAGGTCATATATAACAAACCCACAGCCAATATTATACTTAGAAGTGAGAACCTGAAAGCTTTTCTGTTAAGATTGGGAACATGCCAACTCTCCCTACTTTTATTCAACATAGTTCTGGAGGTCTCAGCCATGGCAATCAGACAGCACAAAGAAATAAAACTCATCCAGATAGGCAAGGAAGAAGTTGAACCATCCTTGTTTGCAGAAGACATGATATTGTACATAAAAACCCCTAAAGAATCCACTCCAAAACTACCAGATCTAATATCTGAAATCAGGAAAGTTTCAGGATACAAAATTAATACAGAAATATGCTACATTTCTATACACTAATGATGAACTACCAGAAAGAGAATCAGGAAAACAATTCCATTCACAATAGCATCAAAAAGAATAAAATACCTAGGAATAAACCTAATCAAGGAAGTGAAAAACCTATACTCGGAAAACAACAATACACGCATGAGAGAAATTAAAGAAAATACCAAAAAATGGAAACACATCCTGTGCTCATGGATAGGAAGAATTAATAATGTCAAAATGGCCATTCTGCCTTAAGCAATCTACAGATTCAATGCAATCCCTATGAAAATACCAACAGCATTCCTCAAGGAACTAGAGAAAATAGTTCTAAAATTCATATGGAATCACAAAAGAAAACCCAAATACCTAAAGCAATCCTGAGAAGGAAGAATAAATCTTGGGGTATTATGCTCCCTGACATCAACCTCTATAACAAAGCCACAGTAATCAAAACAATTTGGAACCAGCACAAGAACAGACCCATAGAACAATGAAACAGACTAGAAAGCCCAGATATAAACCCAAACATATATGGTTAATTAATATATTATAAAGGAACCATGGACATACAATGGGGAAATGACAGCCTCTTCAACAGCTGGTGTTGGAAAAACTAGACAGTTACATGCAAGAGAATGAAATTAGATTATTGTTTAACCCCATACATAAAAGTAAACTCAAAAAGTATCAAAGACCTGAATGCAAGTCATGAAACCATAAAACTCTTAGAAAAAAACATAGGCAAAAATCTATTGAATATAAACATGCACAACTTTTTCCTGAACGCATCTCCGCAGGCAAGGAAACAAAATAAAAAATGAACAAATGGGACCACATCGTGCCAAAAAGCTACAGTGAAGGACACCATCAGCAGAACAAAAAGGCATCCTACAGTATAGGAAAATATATTTGAAAATGACATATCTGACAAGGGGTTAACATCCAAAATATACAAAGAACTCAAATGCCTCAACACCCAAAAAGGAAACAACCCTATTAAAAAAAGGGCAGAGGATATGAACAGACAATTCTCTAAAGAAGAAATTCAGATGGCTAACAGGCACATGAAAAGATGTTCCACACTGCTAATCATCAGAGAAATGCAAATTAAAACCACAATGAGGTACCACCTCACACCAGTTAGATGACCAACATAGAAAAGAATAGGAACAACAAATGCTGTTGATGTGGAGAAAGGGAAAACCTCCTACACTGCTGGTGGGAATGTAAACTAGTTCAAACACTGTGGAATGTAAACTAGTTTTTGTGGAGGTTCCTTACAAAACTCAAAATAGAAATATCATTTGACCCAGTAATTCCACTCCTAGGAATTTACCCTAGGTATTCAGGAGCCCAGTTTCAAAAAGACATATGCACCCCTATGTTTATTGCAGTACTATTTATAATAGCCAAGAAATGGAAGCAACCTAAGTGTCCATCAGTAGATGAATGGATTAAGATGTGGTACACATACACAATGGAATATTATTCAGCCATAAGAAGAAAACAAATCCTAACATTTGCAACAACATGGATGGAGCTAGAGGGTATTATGCTCAGTGAAATAAGCCAGGCAGAGAAAGACAAGTATCAAATGATTTCACTCATCTGTGGAGCAAAAGAACAAAGCAAAAACTGAAGGAACAAAACAGCAGCAGACTCAAGAGAACCCAGGAATGGACTAACAGTTGACAAAAGGAAAGGGACTGGAGAGGGTAGGTGGGAAAGGCGGGATAAGGGGGAAAAGGGGCATTATGATTAGCACACATAATGTAGGGGGGTCATGGGGAAGGCAGTATAGCACAGAGAAGACAAGTGGTCACTCTACAGCATCTTACTAAACTGATGGACAGTGAGTATAATGGGACATGTGGTAGGGACTTTATAATGGGGAAAATCTAGTTACCACAATGTTGTTCATTTGACTGTATACTGATGATAGCAAAATAAATAAATAAATAACTTTTATTTTTGAGTTGGTAACTTGAGCTGCCTTTCATTTATATTTGGCAAATGCTTTAATGGGATTAGCAAATTGTGTTATTGTGAGGTACTTATGGAGATACAACCCCTTTTTTTTTACAACGACAAATGACGCTAACAGTTCCATTTTTTGGTATATACATATAAAAGAGTGAAAAGGCAACCTATGGAAATAGGACAAAATATCTGCAAATAATGTATCTAATAAGGGGTAAATATCCAGAATGTATAAACTCTAGAACTCAATAACAAAAGATCAGATAATTCTATTTAAATTTAAAAACAAGCAAAGGAATTCAACAGACATTTCCCACATAATAAACAAGTGGCAACAAGCATATGAAGAGATGTTCCACATCATTAACATCAGAGAAATGCAAGTCAAACTGCAATAACATATCACCTTACACCCAGCAAGGTGGCTATTATTAAAAAAGTAAAAAACAGAAAATAAAAAATGTTGACAAGGAAGTGGAGATATTGAAAGACTTAGGCACTGTTGATGGGACTGTAAAGTGGTGAAACTGCTATGGGAGACACAAAGGAGCTTCCTCAAAAACGTAATATACGACTAACACATGGTCCAGTAATTTTACTTCAGCATATATATCCAAAAGAAATAAAAGCAGGGTGTCAAAAGATATTTGCACACACATGTTTACAGCAGCATTATTCATGATAGCCAAGAAGGGGAAGCAACCCAAATGACTACTGATGAATAGAAAAAGAGAATGTGTTACATACATACAATGGAGTATTATTCAGCCTTAAAAATGAAGGAAGTATTATCACAGTCTGCAACATGGATAACCCTAAAGGACATTATGCTAAGTGAAATAAGTTGGTCACAAAAAGAAAAATATATGATTTCATTTATATGAGGTATCTAAAGCAGTCAAATTCACAGAAATATAAAGTAGAATGGGAGTTACTAGGGTCTGGAGGAATGAAGTTGTTGTTTGATCAGTTTTACAAAATGTAAAAGGTTTGTAGATCTTTTTCACACCAATCTGAACATATTTAACACTATTAACAATATACTTAAAATGGCTAAATTTTACAGCATGTGTAATAAAAAATGCATTAAAACAGATTTCTGCAAAGACAGAAAAAAGGGAAGAAGGATTAAAATGAACATTGCCAGAAAGTAGTTTCTTCAGTGAAATGACAAGAATATATAAATTTTATAAATACCTTAGCAAATACTTATGTTGGTTAATTCATAGTTCATATTTTAGTAGGTTATTGTTAAAAGCCAAAATAATTACTGATGTATTCATCATAGACCAAGACACTGTAAAGGTTAGCAGCTGTTTTAAAAAAGGCCTCTAATAATCCTTCCGTTATCTAATGTTCCTATATTTTTATTAATTTTTTATTAAAGTATTATTGATATACACTCTTCTGAAGTTTCACATGAAAAAACAATGTGCCTACTATATTTACCCATATTATCAATAACCCACTGATACCCCAATGCAGACACTGTCTCTCACTGTAGTAAGATACCACATATTCACTGTGTCCCTTCTCTATGCCACACTGTATTCCCAGTGACTCCCCTCACCATGTGTACTAACCCTCAATCCCCTACTCCCTCTCTCACAAACCTGCCCTCCCAAACCCCACCCCTTTGGTAACCACTAGTCCCTTCTTGGAGTCTCTGAGGTTGCTGCTACTTAGTTCTTTCACTTTTGCTTCGTTGTTATACTCCACAAAGAGAGAAATGTTTGGCACTTGTCATTCTTCATGTGGCTTATTTCACTGAGCATAATATCCTCCAATCTGTCCATGTTGTTGCAAATGGTATGATTTGTTTCTTTCTTATGGCTGAATAGTATTCCATTGTATATATGTACCACTCTTCTTTATCCATAAATCTACTGATGGACACTTGGTTGCTTCCATATCTTGGCTATTGTAAAAAGTGCTGCGATAAACATAGGGGTGCATATGTCTTTTTGAATCTGAGAAGTTGTATTCTTTGGGTAAATTTCAAGGAGTGGGATTCATGGGTCAAATGGTATTTCTATTTTTCGTTTTTTGAGGAACCTCCATGTTGCTTTCCACAATGGTTGAACTAGCTTACATTCCCACCAGCAGTGTAGGATGATTCCCCTTTCGACTCATCCTCACCAGCATTTGTTGTTCTTAGACTTTCCGATGCTGGCCATCCTTACTGGTGTGAGGTGATATCTCATTGTGGTTTTAATTTGCATTTCCCTGATGATTAGTGATGTGGAGCATCTTTTCGTGTGTCTTTTGGACATCAGAATTTCTTCTCAGGAAAATTCTCTCTTCATATCCTCTGCCCAATTTGCTTTTTGGGTGTTGAGGTGTGTGAGTCCTTCATATATTTTGGATGTCAAGCCCTTGTCGGATATGTCATTTACAAATATATTCTCCCATACTGTAGGATGCCTTTTTGTTCTGTGGATGGTGTCTTGTGCCGTACAGAAACTTTTCAGTTTGATGTAGTCCCATGAGTTCATTTTTTATTTTGTTTCCCTTGCTCGAGGAGATGGGTTCAGGAAGAAGTCGCTCATGTGTATATTCAGGAGATTTTTGCCTATGTTGTCTTTTAAGAGTTTTATGGTTTCATTACTTACATTCAGGTCTTTGATCCATTTCAAGTTTATTTCTGTGTATCGGGTTGAACAATAACCCAGTTTCATTCTCTTGCATGTGGCTGTCCAGTTTTGCCAACACCAGCTGTTGAAGAGGCTGTCATTTCCCCACTGTATATCCATGGCTCCCTTATCATGTATTAATTGACCATATCAGGGCTCTCTACTCTGTTCCATTGGTCCATTAGTCTGTTCTTGTGCCAGTACCAAATTGTCTTGATTACTGTGGCTTTGCACTAGAACTTAAAGTTCAGGAGCATAACCCCACCAGTGTTATTCTTCCTTCTAAGGATTGCTTTGATTATTTGGGGTCTTTTGTGGTTCCATATAAATTTTAGAACCATTTGTTTTAGTTCATTGAAGAATGCTGTTGGTATTTTGATAGGAATTGCATTGAATCTGTAAACTGCTTTAGTAAGGATGGCCATTTTGACAATATTAGTTCTTCCTATCCATGAGCATGGGATGTGTTTCCATTTATTGGTATCTTCTTAAATTTCTCTCATGAATGTCTTGTCGTTTTCAGAGAATAGGTCTTTCACTTCCTTGGTTAGGTTTATTCCTAGGTATTTTATTCTTTTTGATGCAATTGTGAATGGAATTGTTTTCCTTATTCTCTTTCTGGTAGTTCATCATTAGTGTATAAGAATGTAACAGACTTCTGTATTAATTTTGTATCTGAAACTTTGCTGATTTCAGATATTAGATCTAGTAGTTTTGGAGTGGAGTCTTTAGGGTTTTTTATGTACAATATCATGTCATCTGCAAACAAAGACAGTTTAACTTCTTCCTTGCCTATCTGGATGAGTTTTATTTCTTTGTGCTGTCTGATTGCCATGGCTAGGACCTCCAGAATTATGTTGGATAAAAGTGGAGGGAGTGGGCATACTTGTCTTGTTTACGATCTTAAAGGAAAAGCTTTCAGCTTCTTGCTGTTAAGTATAATGTTGGCTGTGGGTTTGTCATATATGGCCTTTATTATGTTGATGTACTTGCCCTCTATACCCATTTTGTTGAGAGTTTTTATCATAAATGCATGTTGAATTTTGTCAAATGCTTTTTCAGCATCTATGAAGATGATCATGTGGCCGTGTGGTTTTTGCCCTTCTTTCTGTTGATGTAGTGGATGATGTTGATGGATACAAAATGGGTATAGAGGGCAGTGACTCTATGTACTCTCTCTTTGGAAAATATTAAGGAGGATATTATTAGGTCTTCACTAAATGTTTGATAAAATTCAGCAGTGAAGCAATCTGATCCAGGGATTTTGTCCTTCAGTAGTTTTTTTATTACCAATTCTATTTCATTGCTAGTAATTGGTCTGTTCAGATTTTCTGTTTCTTTTTGGGTCAGCCTTGGAAGGTTGTATTTTTCTAGAAAGTTGCCCATTTCTTCTGGGTTATCCAGTTTGTTAGCATATAATTCTTCATAGTATTCTCTAATAATTATTGGTATTTCTGTGGTGTCATCCGGACTGATTTTTTCCTTTCTCATTTCTGATTCTCTTTATCTGGGTAGACTCTTTTTTTTTTCTTATAGTCTGGCTAGGGGTTTATCTATTTTGTTTATTTACTCGAAGAACCAGCTCTTACTTTCATTGATACTTTCTATTGTTTCATTCTTCCCAATTTTATTTCTTCTTTGATCTTTATTATGTCCCTCCTTCTAGTGCTTTTGAGCCTCATTTGTTCTTCTTTATCTAGTTTCATTAATTGTGAGTTTAGACTGTTCATATGGGATTGTTCTTCTTTCATGAAGTATGCCTGTATTGTAATATGCTTTCCTCTTCTCACAGCCATTGGTGTATCCCACAGATTTTGCAGTGTTGAATTATTGTTGTCATTTGTTTCCATATATTGCTTGATCTCTGTTTTTATTTGGTCATTGATCCATTGGTTATTTTGGGGCATGTTGTGAAGCCTCCATGGGTTTGTGGGAATTTTCTTTTCTTTTCTTTGTTTTTTTTTCTGCATAATTTATTTCTAGTTTCATACCTTTGTGGTCTGAGAACTGGTTGGTATAATTTCAATCTTTTTGAATTTACCAAGGCTCTTTTTGTGGCCTAGTATATGATCTATTCTTGAAAATGTTTTATGTGCACTTGAGAAGAATGTGTATCCGACTGCTTTTGGATGGAGAGTTCTGTAGATGTCTGTTAGATCCATCTGTTCTAATGTGTTGTGTTCACTGCTTCTGTCTCCTTACTTATTATCTGTCTGGTTGATCTGTCCTTTGGAGTGAGTGGACTGTTGACGTCTCCTAGAATGAATGCATTGTATTCTATTTCCCCTTTTATTTGTTTCACATATGTAGGTGCTCCTATGTTGGGTGCAGAGATATTTACAGTTGTTATATATTCTTGTAGGACAGACCCGTTTATCATTATGTAATATCCTTTTTGTCTCTTGTGACTTTGTTTTGAAGTCTATTTTGTCTGATACAAGTACTGCAACTCCTGGTTTTTCCTCCCTGTTAGTTGCATGAAATATCTTTTTCCATTCCTTCACTTTTCTTCTGTGCATGTCTTTGGTTTTAAAGTGAGTCTCTTGTAGGCAGCATAGAGATGGGTCTTGTTTTATTATCCATTCAGTGACTCTATGTCTTTAGATTGGTGCATTCAAACCATTTACATTTAGGGTGATTATCGATAGGTATGTACTTATTGCCATTGCAGGCTTTAGATTCGTGGTTACCAAAGGTTCAAGGGTAACTGCCTTACTATCTAAGAGTCTAACTTAACTCACTTAATATGCTATTACAACCACAATCTAAATGTTCTTTTTTTCTCCTCCTTTTTCTTCATCCTCCATTCATTATATATTAGGTATCATATTCTGTACTCTTTGTCTGTCTCTTGATTGGCTTTGGGGATAGTTAATTTAATTTTGCACTTGCTTAGTAATTGACTGTTCTACTTTCGTTACTGTGGTTTTATTATCTCTGGTGACAGCTATTAAACCTTACGAACACTTCCATCTAGAGCAGTCCTTCCAAAATACACTGTAGAGATGGTTTGTGGAAGGTAAATTCTCTCAGCTTGTGCTTATCTGGAAATTGTTTGATCCCTCCTTCAATCTTAAATGATAACCTTGCTGAATAGAGTATTCTTGGTTCAAGGCCCTTCTTCATTGCATTAAATACATCATGTCACTCCCTTCTGGACTCTAAGGTTTCTGCTGAGAAGTCTGATGATAGGCTGATGGGCTTTCCTTTATATGTGATGTTATTTCTCTCTTTGGCTGCTTTTAATAGTATGTCCTTATCCTTGATCTCTGCCATTTTAATTACTATATGTCTTGGTGCTGTCTTCCTTGGGTCGCTTGTGTTGGGAGACCTGTGCACCTCCATGGCTTGAGAGACTATCTGCTTCCCCAGATTAGGTAAGTTTTCAGCAATTACCTCCTCAAATACACTTTCTACCCCCTTTTTCTTTCTCTTCTTCTTCTGGTACATGTATAATGTGAATATTGTTCCGTTTGGATTGTTCACACATTTCTCTCAATATTCTTTCATTCTTAGAGGTCCTTTTTTCTCTGTCCCTCACCTTCTTTGTTTTCCTTGTCTCTAATTTCTATTTCAATCATCGTCTCCTCCACCGTCTCTAATCTGCTTTTTAAACTTTCCATTGCATGTTTCATTTCTGATTCTGTGTTCCATAATGATTTGAAACTCTAATCGCAATTACTTCATTAGTTCTTGAATATTTTTCTATACCTCCATGAACATGTTAATAATTTTTATTTTGAAATCCCTTTCACGAAGATTCATGAGGTCTATTTTATTTCAATCTTTCTCAGGTGTTGTATTCATGATTTTACTTTGAACCAGGTTCCCTTGGCATTTCATATTTGTGTATGGCACCCTCTAGTGCCCAGCTTTTCTCTCTGGAGCTGCTCAGCCCCTGAAGCAATGTCAGGAGTCACAGGGGAGCAGTATTAGTGCCCGGAGGGAGGAAAGGGCTGTTCCCTGCTTCCCAGATGCTATGCTTTTCTCCACTGCCAGAACCAGTGGGCCAAGCACACAGGTATAAGCCTCCAAGCTTTGTGTTTGTAGTTGCTGTAGACAGCGCTTTCCTCTGGGTGGCCTAATGCCAGGGTAGGGTTTGCTGGTTTGCAAGCCAGGTGGGGCTGGCCGGGAGAAAGGCACAGTAGGTTACATATCACAGAGGGGGTCCTTGGAGCTGTGTAGGCAGCCAGGGAGATGGAGAGCCTGAAGACTGTGCACATTCCCAACCTGCTGGGCAGGGTGCACCCAGACAATTTTGTCTACCTGTCTTTTCTCCTGAGTAGTAAGCTCTGTGCAATCCTTGCCCCTTTAGCCGCCCTCTTGCTGTTAGGACATCTTTTTTTTTGCACCTTTCTTTTGTCCTAGATCAGCTGGATATGGACCCCTGCTTTCCACAATTGGCCAGAATCTCAAGTTTCTCCAGTTATTCTGCCTGTCTTAGCTTTCAAACCCCCTAATCATGGGAGTACCATGAAAGCACCATGAAATGTACGTTTGTGCTCCTAGAGAAGATCTCCAAAGTTAGGTATTCAGCATTCCCAGGCCTCCACTTCCTCCCACTCTGTTTCTCTTCTTCCCTCCAGTGAGCTGGGGTGAGGAAGGGCTTGGATCCTGCTGGGCCATGGCTTTGGTACATTACCCTGTTCCATGAGGTTTATTCTTTCCTCCAGGTGTATGAAGTTTGGCGTAGTCCTCTTTCCTGTTGCTCTTTCAGGATTAGTTGTATTAATTCTATTTTCATATTATATGTAGTTTTATAAGGAAGCTTGTCTCATCTCTCACGCCACCATCTTTAATCCCTGTGATCTGATGTTCTTTAGCACTGTATTGAAACTCCACTCATACCAATACAACAATGAACCAACAGACATAGCCTCTGCTATCATGGGGCTTAGCATATAAAAAATTATAGGTAATAAATAAGCAATAAGCATATAAATAAATACTCCATCAGTCAATGTCCAATAAAAAAATGGAAACATCAGATAGATCAATGGAGAGATGTCAATAAAGTAAACTACTTTAAAGAGTGTTAAAAGAACTGAAACACTGAAAACATGTTAAATAAAGGAATCCAAACAGAAAAGGTTACACGTTGTATAATTCCTTTTATATGATATATCCACAATAGTCAAATCCACAGAGAAAGAAAGCATATTAAAGGTTATCAATGGATGGGGGGAAAGAGGAATTGGGAGTGAGGAAGGATTACTTAATGGATACAGGGTCTTTTTATATGGCAATGAAAATGTTTTGAAACTAGAGGGTGCTGGTGTTTGCATAACACTGGGAATACATTAAAGACCACTGAATTGTACACTTTTAAAGGTATAATCATATGCCATATGACTTCAACTTCAATTTTTTTTTTAAGATTTATGTGAGGCCACCTAGCAATAAGCAAAAAGAGGAAGTCCATACTACCCCAATGCCAAGGAAGTACATTAATAGAGTCTATAAGCCAAATGTCACAGTAGGAATAAGGACAATGGGCGACAGGCTGCTCAGCAGGAAAGAGTACCCTGGAAAAAGCTGGAGACACACAAGAGATGGAATCACTCCAGGAGACTTCACAGAAACAGAGAGAGCAGGGGAGAAATGGCCTAGTTTCTTACTCTCCAATCTCTGGACATTACTAGTCACTGTATGATAGCTGAAAGCCAGATGGCAAGAGAGTTGAGGAATGCAGCTTACATGGGTGAGCCCTATAAATCAGAATGAAGCATGAGATAATTGGGAAATTGGTAAATGATAAGAACAACCATAAACTGCACAGTGAGTAACAGAGAGTAAAATAACAATCCTATGACAGAAATGTGATGAGGAGAGTGGAAGAAATTTTGCATATCAAGGAAAGCCCTCTAAAGAGGTAAAATATATGTTAATAACTAACAGATGAACAGGAGTCAGCTACCTGAAAAACTGGAGAAGGATATTTGAGGTAGAGAAAACTGCATGTGCAAATGTTGTAAGGTAACATTTAGGAAGATCTTAATGCATCTGAGAAACTAAACAGAGGAAAATAGTGGCAGAGTAGAAAAACTACCTGTCACCCAAAGTTAAAAGTGAAATAGCCAATGTCTAAAGACATTAGCTAGATTTATGACTACTGTTTGAGTTGCTGCAAATACTTAGGCATACTGGGCCAAGGAAGGTTGAGGATAAGCCTCAGTCAAGCACCTTGACTTCACGCAAATGCCATGTATTTAGAAAAAGCCATCAATAAAACATATCACCCATGCATCACAGCTAGTTGAACTGAACTCTTATAGTGTACAATATGCAAATTATCCTCCATTTTTTAAAACAATTCATTTGAATTATAAAAGAAGTCAAAGAAAAAGGGTATATTACAATCACAGGAATTGCTGTGAGACCAGCAGCTAACTTCCTATCACAAAACAAAATATGCCAGAAGATAATGGAATGATGTCTTCAATCAATACACTGAAAGAAAATAACAACTACCCCAGAATTCTATACCCAGGGAAATATATTTCAAGAATAAGGGGAAAAAACATGTTTCTGAGAAACTAAAGCTGGAAGACTTTTCCCTCATCACATCTGCACTAATAGAAACTCTATGTACTACAGCAGAAGGAAAATGATCCCAAACTAAAGGTCACAGATGCAAAAAAAATAACAACAAAGAGAATGGGGGAAAAGGAATGTAAATCTAAATTGAACACTGACTGCTTAAAACAACAATAACAGTAATTTTGAGGTGTAATATTTTCCTACAGAGTTAAAATACCTAAAAAAATAAATAAGAAAGTTGAGAGGAGTATAAATGGAAATAGATAGTTCTAAAATCCCTACAATGTATTAATATTATAATTTGATAAACCAAATAATTTTCTGATATCCAAGTAAAATTTGCTAAAATATTTTTTAAAAGTAGGATTTGGCTTAAAGATGACAGCATGAGAAGTGACAAAAAATCCTCCTCCCAAAACCACATATAATATGAAACATGGTAAATATAACAAATCCTGAAAGAGCAATAAGAAAGAAGACTGCGACAAACTGGATACATCTGGAGTAAAAAGAGGACCTCACAGAAACGAGAAAAGTATCAAAGCCATGAGACAGCAGAATCCAAGCCCTTCTCCATCCCAGCTCAACAGAGGGTGGAAGAAAAACAGAGCGGGTAGGGTATAGAAGCCTAGGACTGCTGAACACACACCTCTGGAGATCTTCTCTGGGAGCACAAATCCACATTACATGGTGCTCTGGAGATTAGTGGGGTTGGAAAGTAAAGACAGGTGGAATTCTCAAAGAGACCGAGATTCCAGCCTCTTGTGGAGAACAGGTACCCAGAATGGGCTGCTATGGGGCAAAAGAAAGGTAGGTGCTTCAAAATACTTCTCAACAGTGAGAGAGCTGCTAAAAGGGCAAGGATTACATAGAGCTCACAGCTCAGGAGAAAGAACAGGTGGACAAAACCGTCCGAGCACACTCAGCCCAGCAGGTTGGGAACTTTCAGGAGCTTCAGGCACTCCACTGCCATGGCTGGTAATGCACACTGAGGCCTCCCACCGTGATATGCGCCTGACACTTCTTCTGCACAGTTGGCACTAGTTCACAAGCCTGCTGCACCCGCCATTGCACCAAGCCAGAAAAAGAACAGCTCTGCCTAAGGCAGACACAGGAGAGTAACACACAGGCTCCACCCTGCAGGCTTGGCACAATGGCCATGGCAGTGGAGGCAAGCACAACACCCAGGAAGCAGAAAAGAGCTCTTTCCTCGGACAGGCACTAGCACTGCTCACCTGCAAGCCCCACTGTTATTCCAGGTGCTGGGAAGCTGCAGAGAGTAGAGCTTCTGGGCACTAGAGGGTGCCACCTACACAAAGTTATTATTCCATAGGAATCAATTCAAATATGAAATGGCAAAAGAATGTGGTACAAACCAAAACTGCACAAACACCAGTAGGAGGGATAAGTTAAACAGAAACCACCAATCATTCTGATGAAGTTTTCAAACTGAAAATCATAAACATGTTCACAAGGTACAGAAAAATATTCAAGATCTCAGGGACAACTTCAAGGAAGAGACAAAGACATTGAAAAATACAGTAGCTGAAATAAACATACAATGGAGGGATTTAAAAGCAAATGAGATGAAGTAGAGGACATGGTAAATGAAATAGAAATTATAGCACAGGAATACAAAGAAGCTGAGCAGAAAGAAAAAAGGATCTGTAGGAATGAAAGAATATAAAGAGAACTGTGACCAATCCAAACTGAACAATATTCACATTATCGGCGTACCAGAAAAGGCAAAAAAGAAGGGACAGAAAATTTCTTGAGGAGGTAACTGCAGAAGCTACCCCAATCTGGGGAAGAAAATACACTCTCAGGCCATGCAAGTGAAACCCTCTCCCAACACAAAGGACCCAAGGAAGACAACACCAAGACTTATAATAAATAAAATGGCAAAGATCAAGGACAGAGTATTAAAAGCAGCCAGAGAGAAAAAAGATCACCTACAAATGAAAACCCATAAGGCTGTCATCAGACATCTCAGGAGAAACCTTACAGGCCAGGAGGAAGTGGCATGATATACTTAATGCAATGAAACAGAAGGGCCGTGAACCAAGAATACTCTACTCAGTAAGATTAAAATTAAAATTTGAATGAGGGATTAAACAATTTCCAGATAAACAAAAAGTGAGGGAATTTACCTCCCCCAAACCATCTCTACAGTGTATTTTGGAGGGACTGCTATAGATGGAAGTGCTCCTAAGTCTAAATAGCTGCCACCAGAGAAACTAAAGCCACAGAAAGGGAAGTAGAGCAATTAATTATTAAGCAAATGGGAAATTAAATCAGCTACCCAGAGTCAGTCAAAGGATACACAAATAATACAGAATATGAGACCTAACATATAAAGAATGGAGAAAGAAAAAGGAGGAAAAAAAGAACTTTAAGATTGTGCTTGTAATAGTGTAATCAAGTTAAGTTAGACTGTTAGATAGTAAAGAAGCTGCTCTTGAACCACTGGTAACCATGAACCCTAAGTCTGCAATGGCAATAAGTACATATCTATTGATAATAACCCTAAATGTAAATGGACTGAATGCACCAATGAAAAGACACAGAGACACAAAATAGATAAAAAAGCAAGACCATCTATATGCTGCCTACAAGACTCACTTTAAACCCAAACACATACACACACTAAAACTGAAGAGATGGGAAAAAATATTTCATGCAAATAATAGGGAGAAAAAGGCAGGAGTTGCAATACTTTTATCAGATAAAATAGACTTCAAAACAAAGAAAATAAAAAGAGACAAAAACGGCCATTATATGATGATAAAGGGGGTAAGTCCAACAAGAAGATATAACCATTATAAATATCTATGCACCCAACACAGAAGCACCCAAATATGTGAAATGAACACTAACAGAATTAAAGGGGGAAACACAATGCAATGCAGTCATTGTAAGAGACTTCAATACACCACTTCCTCCAAAAGACAGATCAACCAGTAAAAGAATAAAGAGACAGAGGCACTGAACACTATTCCATTAGAATAGATGGACCTAACAGACATCTACAGAACACTCCTCCCAAAAGCAACAGGATACACACTCTTCTCAAGTGTACATGGAACACTTTCAAGAATAGATCATAAAGTAGGCCACAAAAAGAGCCTCAGTAAATTCAAAAGGATTGAAAATTGTACCAACCAGCTTCTCAGATCACAAAGGTATGAAACTAGATACAAATTACAAATGGAAAACAAAAAAGCCCACAAGCACATGGAGGATTAACAACATGCTCCTAAATAATTAGTGGATTAATGACCAAATAAAAGCACAGATCAAGCAACATATGGAGACAAATGACAACAATAACTTAACACCGCAAAACTTCTGGGATGCAGCAAAAGCCGTGCTAAGAGGGAAGTATACTGCAATACAGGCTTACCTCAGGAAAGAAGAAAAATCCCATACGAATAATCTAACTTCACAATTAATGAAACTAGAAAAAGAAGAACAAATGAGGCCCAAAGTCACTAGAAGGAGGGACATAATAAAGATCATAGCTGTAATAAATAAAATTGAGAAAATGAAACAATAGAAAGAAAGCAGGAGCAGGCTCTTTGAGAAACTAAACAAAATAGATAAACCCTTAGCCAGACTTATCAAGAAAAAAAGAGAGACTACACACATGAACAGAATCAGATGACAAATCAACTACAGACACCACAGAAATATTAAGAATTATTAGAGAATACTATGAAAAATTATATGCTAAGAAACTGGATACCCTAGAAGAAAAAGACAACTTTCTAGAAAAATACAACCTTCCAAGACTGACCCAGGAAGAAACAGAAAATCTGAACACATCAATTAACAGCAATGAAATTGAACTGGTAATAAAAAAGCAAACAATAAAACCCCTGTGCCAGCTGACTTCACCACTGAATTTTATCAAATATTTAGTGAAAACCTAATACACATCCTCCATAAAATTTTCTGAAGAGTCGAAGATGAGGGAAAACTTCCGAACTCATTCTATGAGGCCAGCAAAAAATACAAAAACCAGCCAGAGACACCATACACACACAAAAATAAGGACTAATAGCACTGATGAACATAGATGCAAAAATACCCAACAAAATATTAGCAAACCAAAATCGAAAATACATAAAAAAGATCACCCATCATGATAAGTAGGATTTATTCCAGGGATGCAAGGATAGTACAGTATTCGAAAATCCCTCAACATCATACACTACATCAACAACAAAAAAGACAATAATCACACGATCATCTCCATACATGCTGAAAAAGCATTTGACAAAGTTCAACATGCATTCATGATAAAACTCTCAATAAAATGGGTATAGAAGGCAAGTATTTGAACTTACTAAAGGCCATATATGACAAATCCAGAGCCAACATCATACTTAACAGCAAAATGCTGAAAGCTTTTCCTTAAAGATCGGGAATAAGACAAGGATGTTCACTTTCCCCACTTTTATTCAACATAGTCCTTGAGGTCACAGCCATGGCAATCAGACAACACACATAAATAAAAGGCATCCAGATTGGTAAGAAAGAAGTTAAACTGTCACTGTTTACAGATGACATGATATTGTATGTAAAAAATTCCTAAAGAATCTACCCCAAAACTACTAGAACTAGTAATTGAATTCACCAAAGTTGCGGAATACAAAATTAATACACAGAAATCTGTGGCATTCCTATATACTAACGATGAACTAGCAGAAAGAGAACCAGGAAAACAGTTCCATTTACAATTGCATTAAAAAAACCTAGGAATAAACCTAACCAAGGAGACAAAAGATCTATACCCTGAAAACTACAATACACTCATAAGAGAAACTAAAGAGGACATCAATAAATGGAAATACATCCTGTGCTCATGCATTCAAAGAATTAATATTGTCAAAATGGCTATTCTGCATAAAAAAACTACAGATTCAATGCAATCCCTATCAAAATACCAACGGCATTCTTCAACAAACTAGAACAAACAGAACTAGAACTATAAAATTCACATGGAACCACAAACAACAAACTACAAACATAAAATTCACATGGAACCACAAAAGACACCGACCAAAGCAATCCTGAGAAGGAAGAATAAAGCTCAAGGGATTACACTCCACAACTTCACACTCTCCTACAAAGCCACAGTCATCAAGACAATTTGGTACTAGCACAGGTACAGACCCATAGATTAATGGAATAGAACGGACAGCCCAGAAATAAACTCAAGCATATATGGTCAATTACTATACAATAAAGGAGCCATGGATGTACAATGAGGAGACAGCCTCTTCAACAACTGGTGTTGGCAACATTGGACAGCTACCGGCAAGAGAATGAAACTGGATTATTGCCTAACTCCATACACAGAAGTAAACTCAAAATGGATCAAAGACCTTAAGTCATGAAACCATAAAACTCTTAGAAGAAAACATAGGCAAAAATCTCCTGAATATAAACATGAGCAGCATTTTCCTGAACACGTCTCCTCAGGAAAGGGAAACAAAAGCAAAAGTGAACAACAGGGACTACATCAAACTAAAAAGTGTCTGTACCATAAAAGACACCATCAGTAGAACAAAAAGACATCCTACAGTATGGTAGAATATGTTTATAAATGACATATCCAATAAGGGGTTAACATCAAAAAATATATAAAAGAACTCACATGCCTCAACACCCAAAAAGCAAATAATCCAATTAAAAAATGGATGGAGGATCTGAACAGACAATTCTCCAAACAAGAAATTCAGATGGCCAACAGGCATATGAAAAGATGTTCCACATCGCTAATCATCAGGGAAATGTAAATTAAAACCACAATGAGATATCACCTTACACCGGTTAGGATGGCCAACATCCAAAAGAGAAGCAAAAACAAATGGTGGCGAAGATGTGGAGAAAGGGGAACCCTCCTACACTGTTGGTGGGAATTTAAATTAGTTCAACCATTGTGGAAAGTTTTATGGAGGTTCCTTAAAAAACTAAAAATAGGATTACCATTTGACCCAGGAATTCCACTCCTAGGTGGAATTTGCCCCAAGAAAACAAGATCCCAGATTCAAAAAGATATATGTACCCCTTTTTATTGTAGCCCAATTCACAATAGCCAAGGTATGGAAACAACCTAAGTTTCCATCAGTAGATGAATGGATAAAGAAGATGTGGTACATATACACAATGGAATATTATTCAGCCATAAGAAGAAAACAAATCCTACCAGTTGGAACAACATGGATGGAGCTAGAGGGTATTATGCTTGGTGAAATCAGCCAGGCAGAGAAAGACAAATACCAAGTGATTTCACTCATTTGTGGAGTATAACTACAAAGCAAAACTGAAGAAACAAAACAGTAGCAGACTCACAGACTCCAAGGACGGACTCCCCAAGGAGTTGGAGAGGGTGAGTGACAAGGGAGGGAGAAGGGGATTGAGGGGCATTGTGATGGCACACATGGTCTGTGTGGGAGGGTCACGGGGAAGATAGTGTTAACACAGAGAAGACAAGTACTGACTCTATGGCATCTTGTTATGCTGATGCACAGTGATCATGGGGGGGCTTTAAGGGGCCACCATAATATGGGTGAATGTAGTGACCACAATGTTGCTTATGTGAAATTTTCATAAGATTGTATATCAATGATAACTTATTAAAAAGAAAGATTTTTAAAGAGTATATAATTACCAAATGGCAAGAGGAAAGGGACAGGAAAGAATAATACCACACTGAGAGTTTCATTTCATTGCAACTATACCTCACCCAACATGGTAACCTGTTTCATCATAGCCAGCAAGAGAGTCTCTAGCAAGATGGAATTTGAAATCCTAGGTAACCTAATCACAGAAATGACAGCTTCTCATTTTGTTGTCCCCAGTTTACAATGGTTCAGCATATGGTTTTTCAACTTTACAATGGTGTGAAAGCAATACACATTCAGAGGAAACCACACTTCAAATTTTTAATTTTTATCTTTTCCTGGGTTAGCAACATATGGTATGATACATTTTTGTGATGCTAGCTGGAAAACAGCAGCAAGCTGCAGCTCCTGGTCAGCCAAGAGATCACAAGTGTAAACAACCAATATACTTAGAACCATCTGCATCCATACAACCATTCTGTTTTTCACTTTCAGTACAATATTCAAGAACTACATGAGATATTGAACACTGTATTATAAAATAGTCTTTGTTTTAGATGATTTTCCACAACTGTAGACTAACATGAGTGTTCTGAGGTACGTTTAAAGAAGGTTAGGCTATGCTATTATGTTCAGTATATTAGGTGTCTTAAAAGCATTTTCTGTTTAACAATGTGTTTATCAGGATGCATTGTACATCAAGGAAGATCCATTTAATATTGGTTAGAAGCAAGTCACAAGTCCCACTCACACCTGAGGGAAAGGAATAAACACCCAGAAATGAATCAGTAGAAGCCATCTTAGATTCAGCCAGCCACAGAAACCTACAATGTATCCATACCCTGCAAAGGACAGTAATCATATAAAATGTATTCCCCATAATGCTGTAATTATGGCAGAATATATTAACAAAGATCATTTTTTAAACAATCACGTATTTGAAATTTTATAAATATCCTTTTAAATGTATCCATTTGAATCTTAAATGTGTCCATGTAAATTCTAAATAAATCCATTTGAATCTGTTTTTATGTTCAATTCCTATACTTAAATTGTATCATATATGTTTTTTAGGTTCTTGCCTAATAATTGAAGTATATGAATTTCCTATGAATCCGTTTCTATTGTCTGTTTCTCTTGGTGTGGAGCAAAATATTTATTTCTAGTAGGTCTTTTATTTGTCACTGATTATCAAACAGTGGGAGTAAAAAAACTACCACCTATTAAAGGCTGAATTGCTTTTTTTCTCCTGGAAAACTTCCAGGAAAAACCAGATCATCTTCTTCTAGTCACGGTTTGAGATGATCAAAATTGGACCTCATTTCTTCTGAGGGATGATCTACTTCCAGATCACTTTTGTTCCTTAAGTATATCCCTTCAGGGTCCCAACTTAAATCGTCTAGGGTGTTCACCAGAGCTCTTTAGTAGAAACTGACCCATGCTCTCCCTCATCCCTTCCACCCCCTATGCTGTGACACTATGGAAATAAAAATGTAATAACTGATATTAAGAACTTTGAAGGTAGGTTTAATGCCAGATTAAACATAACTAAAG
The DNA here is from genome assembly GCF_040802235.1 of Manis javanica. Taxonomy (NCBI): domain Eukaryota; kingdom Metazoa; phylum Chordata; class Mammalia; order Pholidota; family Manidae; genus Manis; species Manis javanica. Next base: position 40,216,716 of record NC_133159.1, read on the forward strand.
AAATAGTTAGTGTATAGAAGATAAATCAGAAGAAAATATCCAAAGGAAGCATGGAAAGACAAAAGAACAGAAAAACAGAATAATAAGTAAAATAGATATTTAGAATGTCTCATACCATACCATACAGCAAAAGGTATTATACATATATAAATGGATTCCAGAACTAGAAAAGAGAAAGAATGGGACAGAACCTTCATATAAAGGGATAATACTAACACTTCCTAAAACTGATGGACATCAACACACATAAAGAAACCCTATAAAGTCCAGACAAGGTAAAAAGAAAGTCACACCTAGGCACGTATTAGTTAAATTGTTGAAAACCAAAGGAAGAGAAAATCTTAAAAACAGCCAAAAAGAAAATTTTTCATTTACTTCCCAGGAGAAAAATAAATCCAAAAGCTGCTTGCTTCCCAGAAACAATGGAAGGAAATAAAATGTCTTCAAAGTAATGAAAAAAAAATAGATAAACTGTCTAACCTAGAATTCCATATCCAGTAAAAAAGTCTTCAAAAATGAAGTTGGAAAAAAGCATACATAAGATAAAGACATTTTTGAAAACATATTTAAAAAGACAGTATTTTGATAATAGACCCACAATAAAGCAAAAACTAAAATATGTTCTGCAAACAGAAGGAAAATGGTACTAGAGAGAAGGGAAGAAATGCAGAGAGGAATAAAAAGCAACAGAAAGAGTAAACAGATGGTAAATCTAAATGGATATTGACATTATGAAACAATAATAATGATGTCTTGTGACACATAAAATATATATAAAATTAAAATATATAACAAAATACATAAAACATAAGGATCAATAAATGGATGTTAAGTGTTGTTCTAATGTCCTTGCTTTATCTGTAAAGTGTAAAACTCTCCATTAATACTAGGTTTTAAAAAATCAGTGGTACATGTTTAACTTCTACCATAATCATGTTAAAAAGAATACATAATAAACAAGGATTTTATATCCGTGCAGGATACAAGGTTAAGATATAAAAGTTACAAACTTTCCTTTATACCAGCAATGAACAATTAAAATTTGAAATTAAAAACACAACTCTTTATATTAGCACCCCCAAAAAAAACGTTAAGTTCTAAATGTAACAAAATTCCAGGTATAGAGAGCTTCACTGATGAATTCAACCAAACATTCAAGAAAGAAAACAACAATTTTAAACAAATTCTTCTAAAAAAAAAAGGGGGCAACATTTCTGAACTTATTAGAGTTGTTGCTGGATAAAATACAGGATGTCAAACTAAATCTGTATTCCAGATAAACAAGAAAAATTTTTTACTACAAGTGTGCATGGGATTTTCAGAAACCATTTGTGAAGCCCAAAAACTTTAATGCCAAAACAAGTTAACATTACAAGTGTTCTAATGTCCTTACTTTATCTGGAAAGTGGTAAGACTTTACAAGAAACCATATACCAGTTTCATTCATGAGCAAAGATGCAACATTCTTAAAAATATTAGCAAAGTATATCCAGAAGAATATGAAAAAGAATAATAGATAATGTTCAAATACCAATCAAAGTAATTCACATAAACTAAATAAATTTTCTATGGCCATTTCAATCTATGCACAAAAAGTATATAATAAGCCTTAATATCAATTATAATAACTAAGAGAATTTTTTTAAAGAGTAGAAAGAAATGCCTTTAAACTACTAAAGGTAAAGAGTGGCTACAGAAACCTACAAGTAAGATCACTTTTGGTTTGAACACTGCAATATCTACCTGTAAGAATGGGAATGATTTAAGGAAGCACACCAGCATAGTTTACTTCAATACTCTACAAGAGTTCTGAACCACTACAATATGCAAGAAAAGGAAATTCAAAATATTGGGCAAAAGGAATGAAAACTTAAAAAAAAAACATTTACCACAGTATCACAAAAGTTTAACTGCCTAGGGAATATTAATGAAAAATGTGAAAGACTACAACAAAGAAAACAAAAAAAGAGTACCAGGAGATATTAAGACAAGTTTACGAAATGGAGTGATACTCTATGCTCATGAATTTGAAGACTTTATGCTAAGTTAGTTAATTTTCTCCAGATTCATCTTCAAATTCAATATAATCTCAATTATAATCCCAGCACATATTTTTAATATGGTATCATTAATATACAATAACATGAGCAACACTGTGGTTACTAGATTCCCCCCATTATCAAGTCCCCACCACATACCCCATTACAATCACTGTCCATCAGCATGATAAGATACTATAGAGTCACTACTTCTCTTATCCGTGCTATACTGCATTCCCCATGCCCCCAATACATTATGCATGCTAATCATAATGCCCCTTAAGCCCCTTATCCCTCCACAGTCTTTTAGTAATTGTTAGTCCATTCTTGGGTTCTGTGAGTTTCCTGCTGTTTTGTTTCTTGTTTTTGTTTTGTTGTTATAGTCCACAGATGAGTGAAATCATTTGGTAATTGTCTTTCTCAACCTGGCTTATTTCACTGAGCATAATACCCTCTACGCCAACCATGTTGTCGTAACTGATATGATTTGTTTTCTTCTTATGGCTGAATAATATTCCATTGTGTATATGTACCACATCTTCTTTATCCATTCATCTATGGCAGACACTTGGGTTCCTTCCATTTCTTGGATATTGTAAATAGTGCTTGATAAACATAGGGGTGCATATGTCTTTTCCAAACTGGGTTCCTGCATTCTTAGGGTAAACTCCTAGGAGTGGAATTCCTGGGTCAAATGGTATTTCTAGTTTGAGTTTTTTGAGGAACCTGCATACTGATTTCCACAATGGTTAAACTAATTTACATACCCACCAGCAGTATAGAAGGGTTCCCCTTTCTCTGCATCCTTGCCAGCATTTGTTGTTGTTTGTCTTTTGGATGTTGACCATCCTAACTGGTGTGAGATGATATCTCATTGTGGTTTTAATTTGCATTTCTCTGATGATTAGGGATGTGGAGAATCTTTTCATGTGCCTGTTGGCCATCTGAATTTCTTCTTTGGAGAAGTGCCGGTTCAGATCCTCTGCCCATTTTTTAATCAGATTATTTGCTTTTTAGTTGTTGAGCTGCATGAGCTCTTAATATATTTTCGATGTCGACCCCTTAACAGATTTGTCATTTATGAATATATTTTCCCATACTGTAGGATGCCTTTTGTTCTACTGATGGTGTCCTTTGCTGTACAGAAGCTTTTTAGATTGATATAGTCCCAGTTGTTCAATTTTGCTTTTGTTTCCCTTGCCTGGGGAGATACATTCATGAAAAAGTTGCTCCTGTTTATATTCAAGAGATTCTTGCTAATGTTTTCTTCTAAGAGTTTAATGGTTTCATAACTTGCATTCAGGCCTTTGATCCATTTTGAGTACACATTTGTGTATGGGGTTAGACAATAATCTGTTTCATTCTCTTGCACATAGCTGTACAGTTTTGCCAACAGCAGTTGAAGAGGCTGTCATTTCCCCATTGTATATCCATGGCTCCTTTATCATATATTAATTGACCATATATGCTTAGGTTAATATCTGGACTCTCTATTTTGTTCCATTGGTCTATGGGTCTCTTCTTGTGCCAGTACCAAATTGTGTTGATTACTGTGTCTTTGTAGTACAGTTTGAAGTTGGGGAGCATATCCCCCCCCACACTTTATTCTTCTTTCTCAGGATTCCTTTGGTTATTGGCAGTCTTTTGTGGCCAATATGGTATTTTGTGGCCAAAATACCATATGAATTTTAGAAACACTTGTTCTACTTCATTGATGAATGCTGTCATATTTTGATAAGGATTGCATTGAACTTGTAGATTGCTTTAGGCAGGATGGCCATTTTCACAATATTAATTCTACATTCCTACCCAAGACCATGGTATGAGTTTCCATTTGTTAGTGTCCTCTTTAATTTCTCTCGAGTGTCTTGTAGTTTTTCGGGTATAGGTCTTTCACTTTCTTGGTTAGTTTATGCCTAGGTATTTTATTCTTTTTGATGCAATTGTGAATGGAATTGTTTTTCTGATTTCTCTTTCTGCTAGTTCATCGTTAGTGTATAGGAATACAACAGATTTCTGTGTATTACTTCTGTATCCTGCAATTTTGCTGAATTCAGATATTAGATCTAGTAATTTTGGGTTGGATTCTTTAGTGTTTTTTATGTACAATATCATGTCCTCAGCAAACAGTTACCGTTTGACTTTTTCTTTCCCAATCTGGATGCCTTTTATTTCTTTGTGTTGTCTGATTGCCATGGCCAGGCCTTCCAGTATTATGATGAATAAAAATGGGGAGAGTGGGGATCCTTGTCTTGTTCCCAATATTAGAGGAAAAGCTTTCACCTTCTTGCTGTTAAGTATGATGTTGGCTGTGGGTTTATCATATAGGGCCTTTATTTTGTTGAGGTACTTGCCCTCTATACACATTTTGTTGAGAGTTTTTATCATGAATGGGTGTTGAGTTTTATCAAATGCTTTTTCAGCATCTATGGAGATATTCATGTGATTTTTGTCCTTTTTATTAATACAGTGGATGATGTTGATGGATATTCGAATACTGTACCATCCTTGCATCCCTGAGATGAATCCCACTTGATTATGATGTATGATCCTCTTGGTGTATTTTTGAATTTGGTTTACCAATATTTTGTTGAGTATTTTTGCATTTATGTTCATTAGGGATATTGGTCTGTTGTTTCCTTTTTTTGCGGTGTCTTTGCCCGATTTTGGTATTAGAGTGATGCTGGCTTCATAGAATGAGTTTGGAAGCATTCCCCCCTCTTCTATTTTTTGGAAAGCTTTAAGGAGAATGAGTATTATGTCTTTTCTAAATGTGTGATAAAATTCAGCGGTGAAGCCATCTGGTCTGGAGATTTTGTTCTTGAGTAGTTTTTTGAATACCAATTCCATTTCATTGCTGGTAATCGATCTGTTCAGATTTTCTGTTTCTTTCCGGGTCAGTCTTGGAAGGTTGTATTTTTCTAAAAAGTTGTCCATTTCTTCTAGGTTATCCAGTTTGTTAGCATATAATTTTTCATATTATTCTCTAATAATTCTTTGTATTTCTGTGGTGTTGTAGTTGATTTTTCCTTTGTTATTTCTGATGCTATTTATGTGCATAGACTCTCTTTTTTCTTAATAAGTCTTGCTAGAGGTTTATCTATTTAGTTTCTTCACGAACCAGCTCCTGATTTCATTAATTATTCTACTGTTTTATTCTTCTCAATTTTATTTATTTTTTCTCTGGTCTTTATTATATTCCTCCTTCTACTGACTTTGGGCCTCATTTGTTCTTCCTTTTCAAGTGTCAATAACTGTGAATTCAGACTATTTATTTCGGATTGTTCTTCCTTCTTTACATAGGCCTGGATTGCTATATCCTTTCCTCTTAGAACTGCCTTCACTGCATCCCACAAAAGTTGGGGCATTGAGCTGTTCTTTTCATTTGTCTCCACATACTGCTTGAACTCTGTTTTTATTTGGTCATTGATCCATTGATTATTTCGGAGCATGTTGTTAAGCCTCTATGTGTTTGTGAGCCCTTTTGTTTTCTTTATACAATTTATTTCTAGTTTTATCCCTTTGTGATCTGAGAAGTTGGTTGGTAGAATTTAAACCTTTTTGAATTTGCTGAGGCTCTTTTGGTGCCTAGTATGTGGGCTATTCTGGAAAATTTCCCATGTGCACTTGAGAAGAATGTGTATTCTGCTGCTTTTGGGTGTGGAGTTCTGTAGGTCTCTGTTAGGTCCACCTGTTCTAATATGTTGTTCAGTGCCTCTGTCTCTTTACTTATTTTCTGTCTGGTTGACCTGTCCTTTGGAGTGAGTGGTGTGCTGAAGTCTCCTAAAATGAATGCATTGCATTCTATTTCTTCCTTTAATTCTGTTAGTATTTGCTTCACATATGTCAGTGCTCCTGTGTTGGGTGCATTGATATTTATAATGCTTATACCTCTTGTTGGACTGACCCCTTTATCATTATGCAATGTCCTTCTTTGTCTCTTGTTCCTTTGTTTTGAAGTCTATTTTCTCTGATACAAGTGCCCTAGCAGATATTTTTGTGTAAATTGACCAATGGATTGTAAATATATATGAACATGCAAAGATCCAAGAATAGTCAAGACAATCTTGAAGGGGACAAAGTACAAGAACCTACCAGATCAGATTATCAAGATTTTTTTTCCAGTAAATCAAGCAGGTAGTATTGAAGCAAGGCTAGACAAGGATGAAACAAAATAGAAATCAGAAAAATACACATAAATATATGAGTACTTGCTTTATGACAAAGATGGAATTGAAGAGAAGTAGGAAAAGAATGATCTTTTCAATGAATGACAGTCAAATGGATATCCATGAGAAAAACAAAACAAAACAAACTAGAGCTCATCTCATACCACACACAAAAATCAACTCTAGCTAAATTACAAGTCTAAATGAAAGAGCAAAAACAGCAAAGTTTCTAAAAGAAAACATCTAGAACAGCTACATGTGCTTAGGGTAAGCAGAGACTTCTCTAAAAAACAGGACCCAAAAAGCAAATTCAATAAAGGAAATGATTAATAAATGGAGCTATATTGAAATGAGTCATTTTTGCTCTTTAAGGGCCACATTAAAAAAGCAGAAAGGCAAGCCAGAGAATGGAAGAAGACTTTTACAACACATCGAAATAGGAGCTCCTAATTAAAAAATATACAGAACTTCAATAAATCAACAGGATAAAGATGTACAATTCAATAGAAAAATAAGAGATCTGAATGGGTATACCCAAATGATCATTAGTGATCAGGGAAGTATAAATTTAAAACCACAATGAAACATCCCTATATGCCCAAGAGAATATATAAAAATAAAAAGGTTGACAATGCCAAATGCTAGTAAGGATGTAGAGCAATTGAAACTCTCATACTCTGCCAACAGTAATGTAATTCATGCAACAGTTCTGTGAAAGAGGTAGTGTGGTAGGTACCATCATAATGCAGAGGGACATGCAGTAAAGAGGTCCATTACTGTAAGGAGCAATACTCTGACATAAGGGTGTAAAATGGAACCAGGCCAATCAGAAAGGTGTGTTGTTTGGTGGAGCAGAATACAAAAGGCACTATACTTTTAAATACTTGTTCAATGAAGTCTTACAATTTGATTTCACATATCTTATCTGTTGTGAAATACTAACAACATGTGATGTAAACCATTAATCGATTAATCCTCAACTAAGCAGCTTCTCATTAGAGCCTAAACTCAACAGTGTTGACACCCATCTGCCGCCTTCCTCAACACATTCCACAAGAGAAAAACAGGCTTCTGTGCCAATCTAAGTAGGAAACTAAAACTACTGCTCAGGATTAAAGGAAACACCCCTTTCCCAAAAATCTATTCCATTTTCAGAGTATTTTGTACTCCTGAGTGGAAATATCAGGAAACCAAGAAACTACCCATACACCCTTCTCTTTTTTCCTATTCTACTTGTTTCTCTAAATCTGGGCAGCTATACTGCACCCTGTAACTGAGCTGCCAATTATTGACAAACCAGGGGCCAGCATTTCAGTTGTTTAATCCTCATGAGCCAAACTGCTTTTGCAAGTGAGTAAAATAAGAGAAATGTCATACCAAATAAAAAAGCATTGTTAGTAGCTTAAAAAGAATTATGAGGTTATAAAAGTAAGACAGTTTGGTCATCAAACAAAAAAGAAACAGGCTCATAAACACAGAACAAACTGGTTGTTGCCACAGGGAAGTAGGGTAGGAATTGAGCAAAATTGTAAAAGAGATAAAGAGGCACAATCTTCCATTTATAAAGTAAATTAGTCACAGGGATCAAAGTACAGAATAAGGAATACAGTCAATAATACTGTAATATTATTGTATACTAACTACACTTAAGTGGTGAGCACTCAATAGTGTATATAATTGTTGAATCATTATCTAGCACACCTAAAACCAATATAATATTGTACATCAACTATGTTTCAATTAAAAATTTTTTTTATAAAAGCAATACTTTGGTCATTGGAATCTGGTACAATTGCACCAACCAAACCCTGGTGCCTTCTATGCCTCTTTTTGTATCAGGTAAACTGATGGAAGACAATCTACATCCACATCACAGATCTAGATTAAACACAGGCTGTTTAACCCTCGCCTCATGATGGTTAGGGTGTCATTTAAGACTCAGAGACATTGAAAAAAAGATGTTCTCATAAATTTTCTGTGACAATCAGTAGATCAATTCAGAATGATTACCTGACCAATTCAGATTGACCAAGCAGTACATCTTTTTTTTAAATTGATATACAGTCTTATTTTAGTTTCAAGTATACAACACAGTGGTTCAACAGTTACCCATATTATTAAATCGTCACCCCCACTAGTACAGTTACTGTCTGTCAACATAGGAAGATGGTAAAAAATCATTGGCTGTATTCTCCATGCTGTTCTACTATTCTCGTGACCGACCTACATTATGACTGAGAATTTTTGTGCCCCTTTAACCCCCTCACTCTTCCCTCCCCAATAGTAACCACCAGTCACTTCTCAGAGTCTATGAGTCTACTATTGTTTTGTGCATTCTGTTTTGTTTTGTTTTTATATTCCACAAATACGTGAAACTATATGGTATTTGTATTTCTCTACCTGGCTTATTTCACTGAGCATAATATCCGCTACATCCATCCATGTTGTTGCAAGTGGCAGGATTTCTTTTCTTTTTATTGCTGAATAATATTCCATTGTGTTTATGTACTATATCTTCTTTATCCATTCATCTACTGATGGACACTTAGGTTGCTTCCATATCTTGGCTATTGTAAATAATGCAGCAGTGAACATAGGGGTGCATGTATCTTTTCAAATCATGGATTTTTTCTTTGGGTAAATTCCTAAAAGTTGAATTACTGGATGAAATGGTATTTCTATCTTTAGTTTTTTGGGGAACCTTCATATTGCTTTCCACAGTGGCTGCACCAATTGACATTCCCACCAAGAGTGTGTGAGGGTTCCCTTTTCTCCACATCCTCGCCAACACATGTTATTTTTTGTCTTTTGGATAGTGGTCATACTGACTGGTGTGAGGTAATATCTCATTGTGGTTTTGACTTCCATTTCCCAAGCAATACATCTTTTATAGAACATTTCCAAGTTTTTCTACATTTTATAATCCAAATAGAATTTATTACTAGTTTATCACACAGATAAATTATTCTACATTGTGGCTTCCTTCGGGGCTCAAAGTCTTATTATCTCCAGTGTTTTCTCATATCACTTTAAAATAAAAATAAAATAAAATAAAACACATCTAAAACTGTGCTGAAGAACATAAAAAGAAAATCTGAAGGATTGGGAAGCTATTCCTGAATGGAAAGACTACTGGAATGATGCCAATTTCTCACAGTTGCCTTTTAAGAATAAAGAAATTCCAACAGTAATACCAGTATTTTGTTTTTGTAACCTTAACAAAATAATTCTAAAACCTATCCAGAAGGAAAAAAACAGCTGAAAACAAGCAAAACATTTTTGCAAAAGCAGGGTAATGACAATGCATATGTACATAATATTTAAGTATTATAAAGTTACCTTAAGAAAAACCACTTGAAGCTAGTTCAAGAATAGATTTTAAAAATCAAAGGGAACAAAAGAAACCCTAGTACATAGAAAATTTCAACATATGCTAAAGGTGACATTTCAAGTTGAAGAGACAGTGGTTGTAAAAAAAAAAAAAAGTTCCTGGTTAACTGAAATTAACAACTGATTAACTAAGAAAAGAAGCAGGTTAGGTTATTATTTATATAATAACAGAGCCTATGTAAATTAAAGAGCTAGATGTGAAAAAATATTAAAAAACAGAAGAGGTAGGAGAAATACATGTGCAAATTGTAAATTTAATCTGCTCTTAAATAAGTTATATCTAAGCATACTAAGAAAGGAAAAAATTAAAAAGGTGACAGATTTGATTATATTCAAGAGCACCATAAATAAATTTAGTGACAAAATAGGGGGTGAAAATGGGCGCATGTACATGACCATTTTTTTAAAGTACATTTTTAATAGACACTTATAGAAATTCACAAAGGAATATCTGTAATAACTGAAAAAGTGGACAAAGGATATAAATGTCACAGGGAATAAATATAAATGACAAATGCAACATATGGAAATACAAAATCTCAACCAAAGAAATGAAAATCAAAACAAGACATGCTTACTTATCAGACTAACAAATACAAATGCACATATGAAAATATCTAGTGTTGCTAAGAATTAGTGAAAAGGCTTTCTCATATACTGTTGTGAGTCTGCAAACAGATGCAAACTCGATAGAGGCTAATTTGCTATGGTATCAAAAGCACTAAAAAAGGTTTCAGGGAGGAGTTCCCTTTAAACCAGCAATTCTATTCTTAGGTATTTGGTTTAAGGAAATAATAAAGGATTTTTTAAACATATTTTATCTCCCAAGATATATTCTTTGGTGTATATATTATAAAAAATTAGAAAATGAATAATAATTTGGGGCTGGTTAAATACAGTGTTTCATGATAGAATATGGTGAAGCCACTAAAAATCATGCTTTATAAAAATATTTTATGATTAAATATTAAAAATAATTTATGGATGGATTAAAGATGGCAGCGTGAGAGGAAAGAAAAAGGCTTCCTCCTAAAACTGGATACAATTAGAAAATATAGTTGGTACAACTAATCCTGAGAGAGCAACAGGAAAGAGGAAGGTGCCAGACTGCAGACACCTGGAGAAAAGAGCAGACTTCACCGAACAGGGTAATGTACCAAAGCTGTGGCAAGGCAGGACCCAAGCCCTTCCCCCACCCCAGCTGACCAACAGGAGGAAGAGAAACAGAGCAGGGAGGGGATGGAAGGCCTGGGACTGCTGAATACATAGCTCCGGAAATCTGCTCTGGGAGCACAAACCTACATTTCATGGTGCTTTCATGATACTCTCATGATTACCAGGTTGGAAACCTGGGACAGGCGGAGTTCCTGGAGAGACTGAGATTCCAGCCACTTCTGGAAAGCAGGGATCCATATCTGGCTGCTCTGGGACAAAAGCTTATACCTGTGTGCTCGGCCCACTGCTTAAGGCAATGGAGACAGACACAGCAGCCAAGAAGCAGGGAACAGCTCTTTCCTCCCCCCAGGCACCAATATCATTCCCCTGCGACCCTCCGAAATTGCTTCAGGGGCTGAGCAGCTCCAGAGTAGAGCTTCTGGATAATAGAGGACACCAGATACAAAAATGAAATGCCAAAAGAACCTGGTCCAGAGTAATATTAATATAACTCGAGAAAGATTTAAATGATACGGACCTTACGACTCTTCCTGAAAGGGAGTTCAAAATAAAAATCATCAACATGCTAATGGAGGTACAGAAAGATATCCAAGAACTCAGGAATGAATTCAGGTCAGGGATCCAATTGTTGAAGAGCACGATGGAGGGTATTAAAAGCAGATTGGGTACAGTGGAGGAGATAATACATGAAATAGAAACTAGAGAAGAGGAATACAAAGAAGCTGAGGCACAGAGAGAAAAAAGAATCTCTAAGAATGAAAAAATATTGAGAGAAATGTGTGAACAATCCAAATGGAACAATATTCGCATTACAGGGATGCCAGAAGAAAAGAAAGAGAAAGGGATAGAAAGTGTCTTTGAGGAGGTAGTTGCTGAAAACTTACCCAGTGTGGGGAAGGAGATAGTCTCTGAGGCCATGGAGATCCACAGATCTCCCAACACAAGGGACCCAAGGAAGACAACACCAAGACATATAGTAATAAAACTGGCAAAGATCAAGGATAAGGACAGACTATTAAAAGCAGCCAGAGAGAGAAATAAGATCACATACAAAGGAAAGCCCATCAGGCTAACATCAGACTTCTCAACAGAAACTTTACAGGCCAGAAGTGAGTGGCATGATGTGTTTAATGTAATGAAGCAGAAGGGCCTGGAACCAAGATTACTTTATCCGACAAGATTATCATTTAAATTTGAAGGAGGGATTAAACAACTTCCAGATAAACAAAAGATGAGAGAATTTACCTCCCACAAACCATCTCTACAGTGTATTTTGGAGGGACTGCTATAGATGGAAGTGATCCTAAGGTTTAATAGCAGTCACCAGAGGAAATAAAACCACAGGAAAGAAAGTAGAACAGCTAATTACTAAGTAAATGCAAAATTAAATTAACTATCCCCAAAGTCAATCAAGGGATAGACAAAGAATACAGAATATGACACTTAATATATAAAGAATGGAGGAGGAAGAAAAAAGGAGGAGAAAAAGAAAAGAACCTTTAGATTGTGTTTGTAACAGCATCTTACGTGAGTTAAGTTAGACTCTCAGAGAGTAAGGAAATTAACCTTGAACCTTTGGTAACCATGAATCTAAAGCCTGCAATGGCAATAAGTACATACCTATCGATAATCACCCTAAATGTAAATGGACTGAATGCACCAATCAAAAGACATAGAGTCACTGAATGGATTAAAAAAGCAAGACCCATCTATATGCTGCCTGCAAGAGACTCACTTTAAACCCAAAGACATGCACAGAAGAAAAGTGAAGGAATGGAAAAAGATATTTCATGCAACTAACAAAGAGAAAAAAGCAGGAGTTGCAGTACTTGTATCAGACAAAATAGACTTCAAAACACTGAAAGTAACAAGAGACAAAGAATGACATTACATAATGATAAAGGGGTCAATCCAACAAGAAGACATAACCATTAAAAATATCTATGCTCCCAACACAGAGGCACCCACACATGTGAAACAAATACTAAGAGAATTAAAAGGGGAAATAGAATGCAATGCATTCATTTTAGGAGACTTCAACACTCCACTCACTCTGAAGAACAGATCAACCAGACAGAAGATAAGTAAGAAGATACAGGCACTGAACAACACATTAGAACAGATGGACCTAACAGACACATACAGAACTCCACACCCAAAAGCAGCAGAATACACATTCTTCTCAAGTGCATATGGAACATTTTCAAGAATAGATCATATACTAGGCCACAAAAAGAGCCTCAGTAAACTCAAAAATACTGAAATTGTACCAACCAGTTTTTCAGATCACAAAGCTATGAAACTAGAAATAAATTACGCAAAGAAAATGAAAAGTCCCACAAACACATCGAGGCATGTTTGCTCCTAAATAACCAATGGATCAATGACCAAATAAAAACAGAGATCAAGCAATATATGGAGACAAATGACAACAATAATTCAACATCGCAAAATCTGTGGGACACAGCCAACGCTGTGATAAGAGAAAAGTATATTTCAATACAGGTCTACCTCAAGAAAGAAAAACAACTGCATATAAGCAGTCTAAACTCACAATGAATGAAACTACAAAAAGAACAACAAATGTGGCCCAATGTCAGTAGAAGGCAGGACATAATAAAGATTAGAGCAGAAATAAATAAAATTGAGAAGAATAAAACAATAGCAAGAATCAATTAAAGCAAGAGGTGCTTCTTTGAGAAAATAAACAAAATAAATAAACCCCTAGCCAGACTTATCAAGAAAATAAGAACACACATAAACAGAATCAGAAATGAGAAAGGAAAAATCACTACAGACACCACAGAAATACAAAGAATTATTAGAGAATACTATGAAAAATTATATGCTAACAAACTGGATAACCTAGAAGAAATGGACAACTTTCTAGAAAAACACAACCTTCCAAGACTGACCAAGGAAGAAACAGAAAATCGGAACAGACTAATTACCAGCAATGAAATTGAATGGGTAATCAAAAACCTCCCTAAGAACAAAACTCCTGGACCAGATGGCTTCACCGCTGAATTTTATCAAATATTTAGTGAAGACCTGATACCCATTCTCCTTAAACTTTTCCAAAAAATAGAAGAGGAGGGAATACTTCCAAACTCATTCTATGAGGCCAGCATCACTCTAATACCAAAACCAGGCAAAGACAACACAAAAAAAGAAAATGACAGACCAATATTCCTGATGAGCACAGATGTAAAAATACTCAACAAAATATTAGCAAACCGAGTTCAAAAATACATCAAAAAGATCATCCATCATGATCAAGTTGGATTTATGCCAGGGATGCAGGGATGGTACAACATTTGAAAATCCACCAACATCAACCACCACATCAACAAAAAGAACAAAAACCACATGAATATCTCCATAGATGCTGAAAAAGCATTTGACAAAATTCAACATCCTTTTATGATAAAAACTCTCAACAAAATGGGTATAAAGGACAAGTACATCAACATAATAAAGGCCATATATGACAAACCCACAGTCAACATTATACTTAACAGTGAGAAGGTGAAAGCTTTTCCTTTAAGATCGGGAACCAAGGAGGCCCACTCTCCCCACTTTTATTCAACATAGTCCTGGAGGTCCTAGCCATTGCAATCAGACAACTCAAAGAAATAAAAGGCATCCAGATTGGAAAGGAAGAAGTTAAACTGTCCCTGCTTGCAGATGACATGATATTGTATATAAAAAACCCTAAAGAAGCCACTCCAAAACTACTAGATCCAATATCTGAATTCAGCAAAGTTGCAGGATACAAAATTAATACACAGAAATCTCTGGCATTCCTATACACTAATAATGAACCAGCAGAGAGAGAAATCAAGAAAACAATTCCATTCACAATTGCATCAAAAAGAATAAAATACCTAGGAATAAACCTAACCAAGGAAGTAAAAGACCTATACTCTGAAAACTACAAGACACTCATGAGAGAAATTAAAGAAGATAACAATAAATGGAAACACATGCCATGCTCATGGATAGGAAGAATTAATATTATCAAAATGGCCATCCTGCCTAAAGCAATCTATAGATTCAATGCAATTCCTATCAAAATACCAACAGCATTCTTCAATGAACTGGAGAAAATCATTCTAAAATTCATATGGAACCACAAAAGACCTCGAATTGCCAAAGCAATCCTAAGAAGGAAGAATAAAGTGAGGGGAATTATGCTCCCCAACTTCAAGCTCTACTACAAAGCCACAGTAATCAAGACAATTTGGTACTGGCACGAGAACAGACCCATAGACCAATGGAACAGACTAGAGAGCTCTGATATAAACCCAACCATATATGGTCGATTAATATATGATAAAGGAGCCATGGACATACAATGGGGAAATGACGGCCCCTTCAACAGCTGGTGTTGGCAAAACTGGACAGCTACATTCAAGGGAATGAAACTGGATTATTGTTTAACCCCATACACAAAAGTAAACTCAAAATGGATTAAAGACTTGAATGCAAATCATGAAACCATAAAAGTCTTAGAAGACAACATTGGCAAATATCTCCTGAAATAAGCATGAGCAACTTCTTTCTGAACCCAAAATGGGAAACCAAAGCAAAAATGAACTCATTGAACTACATCAAACTAAAAAGTTTTTGTATGGCAGAGGACATTATCAACAAAACAAAAAGGCATCCTACAGTATGGGAGAATATATTTGTAAATAACATATCCGACAAGGGGTTAACATCCAAAATATATAAAGAACTTACACACTTCAGCACCCAAAAAGCAAATAACCCGAATAACAAATGGGCAGAGGATATGAAGAGATGGTTCTCCAAAGAAGAAATTCAGATGGCCAACAGACATATGAAAAGATGCTCCACATCACTAATCATCAGGGAAATGCAATTAAAACCACAGTGAGATATCACCTCACACCAGTAAGGATGACCAGCATTGAAAAGACTAAGAACAACAAATGTTGGCGAGGATGCAGAGAAAGAGGAACCCTCCTACCCTGCTGGTGGGAATGTAAGCTAGTTCAACCATTGTGGAAAGCAATATGGAGGTTCCTCCAAAAACTAAAAATAGAAGTACCATTTCACCCAGGAATCACACTCCTGGGAATATACCCAAAGAATACAACTTCTCAGATTCAAAAAGACATATGCACCCCTATGTTCATCACAGCACTTTTTACAATAGCCAAGATATGGAAGCAACATAAGTGTCCACCTGTAGATGAATGGATAAAGAAGAGTGGTACATATATACAATAAAATACTATTCATCCATAAGAAAGAAACAAATCCTACCATTTACAACAACATGGATGGAGCTGTAGGACATTATGCTCAGTGAAATAAGCCAGGCGGAAAAAGACAAATGCCAAATGATTTCCCTCATTTGTGGAGTATAACAATGAGGCAAAACTGAAGGAACAAAATGGCAGCAGACTCAGAGACTCCAAGAATGAACTAGTGGTTACCAAAGGGGAGGGGTTGTGGGAGGGTGGGTGGGGAGGGAGGGACAAGGGAACTGAGGGGTATTATTATGTTTAGTACACATGGTGTGGGGGATCATGGGAGAACAGTGTATCACAGAGAAGGGACACAGTGGATCTCTGGCAACTTGCTGCACTGATGGACAGTGACTGCATTGGGGAATGGGTGGGGACTTGATAATATGAGTGAATGTAGTAACCACATTGTTTTTTCATGTGAAACCTTCATAAGAGTGTATATCATTCATACCTTTATAAAAAATTAAAAAATAGTAATAATTTATAAGAGAATCTTTTGGGGAGAGACTTAAGTCAAATTATTAACAGCACTCATTTATAACTGGGTGAAGAGATAGCTACTCTATATATTTCTAAATTTTATAAAATGAACCCATTTGACTTTTATTACTATAAAATATGGTAACTTTGAAATATACAATTGCATTTGAAATACATTTTCAATCTAAAACTAGCAACTAGATTCTTCTGCCATGTTTAGTTTCAATTTGGGGGGATATTTAAAAGTTTTAAGAATTTACATTAAATCAGGACAGCATAAGCTATGCTGCAGTAACAAATACCCCAATTCTGGTAGTTTAACAAATCAAAAAGTTTCTCACTCTCATGCAAAATTTGTTGAAATTATGGGTAATTCTCCAGGATCAATGACTTCCATGTAGCGACTCAGTGATTCAGGCTACTCCAATATTGTAGCTCTATCATATGAATATACCTTCCATTAATGACTACAGCTTAGGAGAAGAGAAGAATGGAGGAAGAAGAGAAAAAAGGGAGGGATGGTTTCTATCTAACTTCAAAAGGGCTAGAAAAATCAACTTTTCAATTTTCGCAGGACGGAGAAACATGAAAAGGGACTTGGAGAAATGTACTGTAGTGTTCATAGGATTACTGCAACCCAGGATAAGGAGGTCAATGTTGCAAAAAAAACAAAACCTTATTTATTCTCATTCTTCCATACATTTTCTATGATCTGGTGGCACTTTAGAATCTGAAGTTTCCTAAGCTACTCTCTTTCAACCCACAGTGTCTTTGCACCTGATATTACCTCTGTCTCAGTAACTTCCTTGTTTTCCTTCATGAGTCAAATGTCACCTCTTTTATGAAATCTTTTCTGACTCTCCTTTTATCTCCTTCCTCCTGCATCCCTCTACAAAAATTACAGGATGAATAAATAGGTGTATTCAGCAACTTGTGTAAGTCTCTATTAGCCAGCTTGTCATATAGTAGTGCAGATACTGAGGTATATATCTGCCTTCCAAATATATTGCGAGCTCCTGAAGAGCAAAGACTATCCAGTCCATCTTTCTTGAAACCTCCCCCAGTACAGTGTTGGAGTTCATTAAACGTTTGTTGAACAAATGAATGAAAACGATCAAAAGAAAACAAAGTCTCCACCAGTTAGAGTTACCTCAAATTGCCAGCACTTTCCTGTAGTGGGTTGAATAGGATGCCAATAAAACTCATGTTAAGGTATAACCTAAAAATGTGACCTTATTTGGAAATAGTCTTTATGGATGTGAGTAAGGTCAAAGATTCAGATGAGATAATACTGGAATAGAGTGAGCCCTAAATTCAAAGACAATATCCTTATCAGAGAAAAAGAGGACACAGAAAAAAGGCCATTTGAAGCTGGAGGCAGAGAATGGAGTTAGGGTGCCATACGCCAAAGAACAACAGAAGCCATCAGAAACTGGAACAGGCAAAAAAGGATTCTCCCCTAAGCCCTTCAGAAGGCATATGACCCTGCCAGTACCTTGATTTTGTATTTCTGGCCTTCAAACTTGTAAGAGAGTAAATTTCTCGTTTTAAGATGCCAAGATTACAGTAATTTGTTACAGCAACCCCAGGAAACAAATATACTTGCTATGAGAAACATGAATGTACAGTGTGGTAGGGAAAACACAAAGGATGTAATGCAGAAAACCAATACACTCCCTCTCAACATATTTGCAACTCCAGTGTAACCATTATTTAGAGCTTTTAGAGTAGTAGAGACATTAACACCACCTGCCTCGATGGTTGTTACCATTGTCCCATACTGGCACAGAATCCAGCAGTAGTGACAGGATCAGAGTGATCGTTCATGGCACTTTTCAGACTTAGTATCAATTTTATACCAGAATTTTTTGGATTTCTTGACTGTCTGGAGTAATAAGTGCCAGTAGCATCCTTACAGTAAAGAAATTTTCTAAAGCTCCCAGCTGACGAGTATGAGAGCTCAACAAATGTTAAATTTAAGAGTGCAATTGTAAAAATACTAGCAAGAGACCTTCTCCACAGTGCATATCCCAGTGACAAAACTCTCAAAACCAAAAACTTCAGTCTTTGAACTTAATGAATATGTTCAAATAGTGGGGGGTTTTTTTTATTAGAGTTTTCCAGTCTTTTTTTCCTGTTTTTGCTGCTTCTGAATGATAACCCTCTCTCTCTGTTTTTAGGGAGCTTTCCCTCAAGTGGGAAAATAAGGTATTTTCTGTGTAAATCTGGAATGACTACATATCTGGTAATGAAGTTCCATTTCTTATTCTCTTTTGAAGCTAAGGCAGAAATTAGAGACAATTCAAGGTATTTACAGGCATACTTTGGAAATACTGGGGATTCAGTCCCAGACCACCACAATAAAATGAGTATCACAGTGAGTCAAATGAATTTTCTGGTTTCCCAGTGCATATAAAATTGTTTATATTCTACTGTAGTCTATTAAATGTGCAATAAATAGTAATATGTCTAAAAAAACAGTGCGCATACCTTGATTTAAAAAAATATGATACTGCTAAAAAGTGTTAACTAACATCTGAGCTTTGAGTGAGTTACAATCTTTTTGCTGGTGGAGTGTCTTGCCTTGATGTTAATGGCTGCTGACTGATCAGGATGGTGGTTGCTCAAATTTGCTACAGCTGTGGCAATTTCTTAAACTAAGACAACAGGGAAGTTTGCCACATCTATTGACTTTTCCTTTCATGCACAATTTCTCTACAGCATGTAATGCTATTTGACAGAATTTTACCCACAACAGAACTTCTTTCAAAATTGGGGTCCATCTTCTTAAACCTGTCACTGCTTAATCAACTAAGTTTATGTAATTTTCTAAATCCCTTGCTGTCATCTCAATCTTCACAGCATCGTCACAAAGAAAATATTCTATTTCAAGAAACCACTTTCTTTGGTCATCCCATAAGAAGCATCCTCATCCATTAAAGTTTTATCATGAGATTGCAGCAACTCAGTCACATCTTGAGGCTCCACTTCTAATTCTAGTTCTCTTGCTATTTCCATATCTGCACTTACTACCCCCACTCAAATCCATGAGGGTTGAAATCAACTTATTCCAAACTCCAGTTAATGCTGATATTTTGACCTCTTCCCATGAATCACAAATGTTCTACACGGCATCTAGAATGGCGAATCCTTTCCATAAGGTTTTCAATTTACTCTGTCCCTTCCATCAGATGAATCACTATTCATGGCAGCTATAGTCTTAGGAAATGTCTTTCTTAAATGATAAGACTTAAAAGTCAAAAAATGCCTTCTTGATCTATGGGCTGCAGAATGAATACTGTCTTAGCAAACATGAAAACAATATTAATCTCATTATACATCTCCATTAGAGCTCTTAGGCGACTAGATGCATTGTCAGTGAGCAGTAATATTTTGAAAGGAATTTTTCTTATAAGCAGTAGATCTCAACAGCAGGCTTAAAGTACTCAGTAAGCCACGCTGCAAACAGATGTGCTGTCATCCAGGCTTTGTTGTTCAATTTATAGAGCACAAGCAGAGTAGATTTAGCATAATTCCGAAGGGCCCTAGGATTTTCAGAATTGTACATGAGCAGTGGCTTCCACTTAAGTCATCAGTTGCATTAGCTCCTAAGAAGAGAGTAAGCCTGTCCTTAAGCTTTGAAACAAAGCACTGACTTCTCTCTAGCTGTGAAAGTCCCAGATGGCATCTTCTTCCAACAGAAGGCTGTGTTGCATACCTTGAAAATCTGTCGTTTATTGTAACTACCTCCCTTAATTATTATAGCTATATCTTCTGGATAACTTACTGCAGCTTCTACATAAGCACATGGTGCTTCACCTTGGAGTTTGATGTTATGGAGCCACTTTGTTCCTTAAGCCTCATGAACCAACCTCTGCTAGCTTCGAACTTTTATTTTGCCATTTCCTCACTTTTCTCAGCCTTCATAGCAGAGAGTTAGGGCATTGCTTTGGATTAGGCTTTGGCGTAAGGGAATGTTGTAGCTGGTTTGATCATCTATCCAGACTACTAAAACCTTCTCCATGTCAGCAATAAGGCTGTTTTGCTTTCCTATCATTCATGTGTTCACTGGTGAAGCACTTACAATTTCCTTCAAGAATCCTTTGCATTCACAACTTGGCTAACAGTCTGGTGCAAGAGGCCTAGTTTTCATCCTATCTCAGCTTTCTCCATGTCTTCCTCACTAGGGTTAATCACTTCTAGCTTTTGATTTAAAGTGACAGACGTGCAACTCTTCTTTCACTTAAACACTTAGAGAACACTGTAGGGTTATTGCTAATAGGCCTAATTTCAATACTGCTGTGTCTCAGGGAATGGGGAGGCCTGAGGGGAGAGAGGGATGGGAAGAACAGCCAGTTGCTGGGGCAGTCAGACCACCCACAACAATTATCAATTAAGTTCACTATCTTACATGGGCACGGTTCATGGCACTCCAAAACAACTCCAATAGTGATTTCAAAGATCACTGATCACAGGTCACCATAACAAATTTTGTAATAATGAAAAAGTTTGAAATATTGCAATAATTTCCAAAGTATGACACTAAGACATGAACTGAGCAAATGCTGTTAGAAAAATACCACTGACAGACTTGTTAGATACAAGGTTACCATAAACCTTCAATTTGTAAAAAAAGCATCTGTGGAGGGCAATGAAGTGAAGTGCAATAAAATGACGTATGCCTTTATTCCCCTAGTTTCATTTATATTGAAATAGAAATCTAGGTTTCCACAAACTTCAATACAGGTTTTGAATCCTGTAATCCATTTGGTGGGGGAGAGGGAGTTGGACAGAAGACATCTGACTTTACTCTCCCCTCACCATTTCAAATGGTAAAGCTTCTCTTATAATTACTTCTTCTTTCCCAACTACTGATCCTATTCCAGATACTCATCAAACCACATAATTCTCTTAACTGGTTTCTCTGCATTTATCCAATCTATTCACTTCCAAATCCATCATAGATACTCTGTCAAAGTGGAATCATATAATACCACTGTCACTGTGTCACATTTCTGCTCAAAAACCTCCTGGATGGAATCATAACATCATAATCACAAGGAAAGATGGGGGAGGGGAGTCAGAAAATATTTAATTCAACCTGTCAGTAACTGAATGAGGTAACGGAGGCCTAGAAAATTACCTGACTCACCTACAAGAGTATACTAAATAAGGGGCAGATCCCAAACTAGAAATTAGGTTCCCCAATTACCATTCAGTACTGAGGATGAATAAAACAAACAAGTATAAAAGTCGCAAAATGTCTGTCAAAAACCAGTATACACCAGGTTCCCTTAGGAAAAGTATTTTCGTAGTATTAGGATTAGTTGGAGGTCCATTAACACTTATGGAGCGCCCCATATGTGTGAGCTATGTTCCTCAATGAGTTCAGAGTTGTAGAGAAAAAGGTATAAAAAAAAACAGATAAAATGTAGTTCTATGATAGAAATATGCATAGAGCAAAGAAAAAACACTTAGCTCAACCAGTTGAAGGTGAACTTTAGAATCCTGCACAATAAGTGCAACAGATAACATGGTAAAGAGTTAAAGAGCTAGGGTAATAGCAAATATGAAGGCATGCAGTCATGACAGACAGTAGCAGCTGCAATTTATTTTTTCAGCTTGGCTGGTGAGTAGGGTAGATGTGAGGAAGCATGTAAAGTTGAGGAAAGAGAAGTAGAAAGGTACTATATCATATGATGTAATTAGTTTGCTGTTTTTATCCTATCAATGAAAAGAAGTGGTAAGACTAGACTTGCTTTTTAGAAAGATCATTCTGTCAACAGCATGGATGCTGAACTAAAAGAAATTAGGTTGACAGCAGAAAGACTGCTTAAGTAGGATCTTTCAGTAATGCAAACTGAGACAAGCATTGGTAGCGTCATAACAAGTAAGAGAAATTTGCTTAGGAACATTGGATAGAATGCAGTCTTTAGAAACTGTAAGATCTCAGTTCATTCCTTATAAGCTCTGTAACTTAGGTCAAACCACTTAACTTCATTGAGCCTATTTCCTAATCTCTACTATGGAACTGTAAAAATAGAGATACCATCAACACAGTGGTTGCTGGGAGGGCTTAATAAGATTTATGGAAATCAGCAAACACATAGAATAATTATTGAATAGGTACATGAAAAATATTAGTTCTCTTTTCCCATTTCTTCTTCCCATGGAGCCAATTAGATAAGAAGATGGAAACTATAGAATGATATCCAGGTGTCTGACTGGTCCATCTGGGTAGATCAAAGCCCTGTTAAACTAAAAACAGAATACAAAGAGAGAAGAAGAAGACTGGCACACTGCATTTAAGATACCTGTTGGACATTCAGGTGGAAATGTCTATTTGAGTGATTAGATAGAGAGAGGACTCCACTTAGGAGAGAAGTCTGAACATGAAGGTAGCTGGCTATAACCTTACGTATACTTCTTTAAACCTCACACTGCTCATCTGTAAAATGAAGAAAACACCACCTATCTTACCTATTTCAAAAATGGGAATAGTATGTATATAATCCTTTACATACATTCTTTAAACTGTAAAACATACTAAATCATGGAATAGCATTATTAAAATGCAGTAAATCAATTAATAAATAAATATTGAGCATGTAATATTAAATAACCTCTTGCAAAACACATGATCAGAGACAAAAAATCAAACCAAAATAAAGTAGCACCATCCTAAATTCAAAATTTACTCCTTGTGGAGATTTGGTCTCCCAAGATTTTTGTTTTGGTAAGTTCAAGCTAGAGAAGAGATGAAAGAACAGTACAATGAACACCAATACACCTTTCACATAATTCAGTAATTGTTAACACTTTGCCAAACTTATTTTCATGCTCTCTGGCCTTATACACACATTATTTTATTTTTGAAACATTTGAAAGTAACCTGTAGACATTATGAAACTTTACATCAGTATTTAATCTTAAGAACAGGGGCATTCTCCTATATAACCACAATATCATTATGACATTCAAAAATTTAATAGTTGACACTATATTGCATCTAAGATACAGTGCATATTCAAATTTCTCCAACTATCCCAATTGTCCCTTTACAAGTATATGTTGCTTTTGTTGTTCTTGTTTTGGCTCTAGATCCACTTAAGGGTCATGCATTGATTACATTTAGCTGTCTTATCTCCTGTCTCCTTTAATCTAGAATAGTTTCCCCACCTTTTTTTTTCTGCTTTTACTTGTCACTAACAATTTTAAACCAGGTATTTTATACAGTAATTCACCGTTTGAATTTGTCTGATTGTTTCTTCATGATTAGATTCATTTAAATATTTTTGGCAAGAACACTACATAGGTAATGTTCTTCTTTATGAAGCTTGTAACATCTTACATGCATTGACTTTAATTTGAAATCTTTGTTATCTACAAAAGAGGTAAAAGGCTAGTCAAATGATTTTCATTACATAAGGGCAAAGATAACAATTGACATAATTCTATGTTCTAACCATAACCATAACAATTGTGTCAAACACATAACCAACCCAGAAACTCAATTCAATCATCAGTTTTATGAAAATAGTAGAATATATTGGGAAAAGGAAAACTTTTATACTATGTGCCCTTTAAGACCACAAAGTGCTTCTCACCTCCCTCCCCCAAAACCAAATCCTAAAGGCATGCTCAACTTCTTAAACATCCTTTGGTGTACTAGACAGAATGGTTTCAGACTAAACCACCTGGGCTAAAGCCTGCAGATGCCATCAGGCGGTAGGTGCTTCTTTAAAAAAAAAAGTGAAGAATCTATAACTAATATTCAATAATTGGTATCTTTCAAAGATCTGAATTGTTAAGAAAGTTTTAATCTGAGAAATCCAGGTAACCACAGAAAGCTATATAGTAAATGTATACATTGGTATGTATAAGGTACTAACTAGAAAAAAACAGTATCTGGAATCTCTCTGGAAAATATCTGTGACAACAAACTGCTATCAAAGATGCGACTGGTTTCTGTAAACAAATATTCTGAAAATCATAGTTTTCTCTCAGAGTGACATATGCACAGGATTTTGTTTTACTTCGAAAAATTCCTTAAATGTGATAACTAGAAACATGTACATCACTATTATTTTTAGATTTAACAATAACTCTTTTTATCATTTTAACAATGAAAGTATCCAACCAGATTGAAATTTATAACTCAAACCAATCTCTGGGAGAGTAAAGTTGGAATCTAAAGATGTTTCAGTACTCACTACCAGGGTATAACACTGAAAAAAGTGATTATTATTAAACTACTAGGGGGGAATATTCAACCTAGTTGTGCTATCACAAGCACTCCTAAGACCTCAGTTACTGTTTTCTTGATGTAATCAGAGCACAAAAAACTCTCTATTGCAAGAAGTAGAGAAGTTTTTCTGATAAAAATAATATACACTTATTAGCCTGTCACTTGCTTAATGACTGCACATTTCTTGTTGGCACCATGTAGAAAAACAGAAGAAAAGGAGTTCATTTCTGTAGTAACTAAATTTATATTATTTTTATAAATAATAATAAAAAAATCAAGCTGTTGCCTACTCATGAAATACATTTGCTTATACTAGTTTATAATGGTGATATCAATACCAAGCAAATGGCCACAGCAGGATGGCAGGCCACGCAAACTCCAAGTTCACATACTTCCAAACACTCAAAATGCACATTTTTTGGTATGCAAGGAAGTCCAGCACTTACAGTCTTGAGTCTTATTTCATATTTATCAATTACTGTATCTCCAGGTGTTATATTCAACCAGAATTTCATAAGACCATGACCATTGTTGGCCTGACAACAGAAAAAGATGTAAGCAAATACAAGCAATGGAGAAATGAACTTAAATATTGTTGATCAGATTTTGTTTGGTAAATCTAACATCTTAGGCTTTCACAGGAAAGGAGAATGTGGTGTCCAAAGGAAACTCATGATTTGTCAGATCCTTCTAACAACTATTTCCAGATGACTATGAACCTGTTTACCTCAATACTAGAAGATAATTTGGCAAAATTAGTAATTTAAAAAAGAAAGTGAAAAAAATCTGAACATGTCCTGCCGAAAATAATCACATTACAAATCAGATTCTACCATAGCCACCCCAAAATATACAAAAAAGGGAAAAAAGCAAAAAATTAAAACAAAGGCTAATCAAAATTAATCAACTTCAAGAAATAAAATGCCTAAATCCTGATACCATATACTTCAACACTATGAACAAACCCATTCCTCAAAGCCATAGTAAAACATTTCTGTAAGTTTAAGTTTTGATTTTCAGTAGGGCAATAAGGTAATTTACTGAGGAAGGAATAATCTTTTTCATAAGTGGGCTGCAACAACTGGACAGCCATTTGGCCGAAAAAATAAAATAAAAAGAGCTTCAAATCTAAACTCACACCATACTTCAAAGTCATCTCAAAATGGACTATATACCTTAACACAAAAGCTAAAACTATATAACTTCTAGGGAAAAACAGAAAAGAAAATCTTTGTGACCATGTATAAGGCAAGGACTCCCTAGACAGGACAAAAAAGCATGAACACTAAAAAAAATTCATAAATTGAACATCAAAATTAAATCCCTCTGTTTTTCAAAAGACATCATTAAGAAAATGAAATGGGGATGGTAGTACAGCATGGAGAATATAGTCAGTGATTTTATAACATCTTTCTACGCTGATAGATAGTAACTGCACTAGAGTAGCCAAGGCTTTAATAATATGGGGAACTGCTGAACCACTGTGTTGCACATTTGAAACCAGTATCAGATTGTACATTAACAATACTTCAATTTAAAAAATGAAATGTAAGCCATATATTGGAAGAAAATACTTACAACACATATATCTGACAAAGGACTAGTGTCTTTATAAAAAATGTCCATAACTCAGTAAAATAAGAAAATAAACAATCTAAATATAATACACAAAAGATCTGACTAGGTACTTTACCAAAAAGTATAAATCAATGGCCTATAAACACATAAGGAAGATTCACAAGAACTCTTGTGATAATGGAAACGATCTATATATTGATAGAGGTTATTACTTACACAGATGTATAGAATTGTCAAAATTCATCTAATTGCATATTTAAGATCTATGCATTTCACTTCATAAAAATGACACCTAAAAAAATACTCCATAATGCCTAGTGTTAAAAAAGATAAACTTTGTTACTTATAACTTAGTATATTTCACAAATGCAATGAGACAATTCACATCGAATTTAACTGAACATTTTCACTTCTAGGAATATATCACCAGGAAATTGTCAAACAAGTAATATGTGTATTTGCTGCACCACTGTTTTGTTTATAATAAATAGAGAAAAACTGAGAACTTAAATGTGTATCAATAGAAAATGAATTAAGTAAGCCGTGGGGCAACTTACAATGGAATACTGCTTAGTCAATAAAAAATTATAATGGGTTATTAACATAAGATTGGTACTGACACTACATATTACTGAAACTGGAAGTCCCTATGGACCCAGCCCTTGGTACGTGGATGTCTTCGTACTTTAACAAATATAGCTAACAGTGAATATTAACTATGAATGTGGTAACAGTAACCTCACATTCCCAACTGCAGCATTAACCCGGCTCAAAGATCTGGGGCAGTAATGGCTCTACTGAAGCAATGAGTAAGATATAAAAGAGTTTCAGCAGCAACACACGACAGTAAATTAAAATGACCCGTGCTGACAGACTACTCCTAAATCTCTTTGAAGATGCAAATAAAATTTTGTCTTTAACTTTTATGGTACTTTTTCCCATCCATAGGTTTCAAAAAATTCTAAGAAATGTGTTACTTAAAATAGATTTTTTTTAAATGATACAATTTTAAGGGGTGGAGCCAAGATGGTGACGTCAGTAGAGCAGCGGAAATCTCCTCCCAAAACCACATATATTTATGAAAATATAACAAAGACAACTCTTCCCAGAATAGAGACCAGAGGACAAAGGACAACATCCAGACCACATCCACACCTGCGAGAACCCAGCGCCTCACGAAGGGGCTAAGATACAAGCCCCAGCCCGGCGGGACCCAAGTGCTCCTCCCCCCAGTTCCTGGCGAGATGAGAGGAGTCAGAGGAGGAGGGAGAGGGAGCCGAGGACTGCTGAACACCCAGCCCCAGCCATCCGCACAAGAGAGCAGACACAGTGCATGCGTGAAGTGCTGGATACTAGGGAAACAGGGCAGCAAGACTGGTGAGCGGGTCCCTGAGGCTGGCGCTCTAATACAAAGAAAAGTGAATGGCTTTTTCTTTTTTTTTTTTGGTGAGTGCTTTTTGGAAGTCTCAACGGGACAGAGACCACAAAACCAAATGGAAGCATCCCGGAACACTTAGTCCAGAGGCAGGGAATCTGGGAATCTCTAAGCACTCAAACCGCCTGGGCAGCAGGGAGCACGGAGGCCCCTCACGGAGATAAATAGCCACCCAGTTGCTCCGACTCCAATGCGGCTCCATCATTTTGGAGCAGCAGCCTGAGGCAGACCACGCCCACAGCAACAGCGCAGATAAACTCCATAGCAGCCGGGCAGGAATGAGAAACCCTGTCTGTGCACAGCTGCCCAGCACAAGCCATTAGAGGTCGCTGTTCTCCCAGGAGAGGAAAGACAGAAACCAACAAGAAGGGAAGTTCTTCCAGCTATCACTCGTCCCAGCTCTGCAAACTATTTCTATCACCATAAAAAGGCAAAATTACAGGCAAACCAAGATCACAGAGACAACACCAGAGAAGGAGACAGACCTAACCAGTCTTCCTGAAAAAGAATTCAAAATAAATATCATAAACATGCTGACGGACATGCAGAGAAATACACAAGAGCTAAGGGATGAAGTCCGGAGGGAGATCACAGATGCCAGGAAGGAGACTACAGAAGGGAAACAAACTCATGAAGGATTTATAAGCAGAATGGATGAGATGCAAAAGGCCATTAATGGAATACAGACCAGAGAACAGGAATGCACAGAAGCTGACGCAGAAAGAGATAAAAGGAAAGAGATAAAAGGATGAAACAATATTAAGAGAACTGTGTGACCAATCCAGAAGGAACAATATCCACATTATAGGGGTATCAGGAGAAGAAGAGAGAGAAAAAGGGATAGAAAGTGTCTTTGAAGAAATAATTGCTGAAAACTTCCCCAAACTGGGGGAGGAAATAACCAAACAGACCATGGAAATACACAGAACTCCCAATAGAAAGGACCCAAGGAGGACACCACCAAGACACATAGTAATTGAAATGGCAAAGATCAAGGACAAGGAAAGAGTTTTAAAGGCAGCTAGAGAAAAAGGTCACCTTTAAAGGAAAACCCATCAGGTTCTTGACAAACCTTACAGGCCAGAAGAGAATACCATGATATATCTAATGCAATGAAACAGAGGGGCCTTGAACCAAGGATACTGTATCCAGAATGATTATCATTTAAATATGATGGAGGGATTAAACAATTCCCAGACAAGCAAAAGTTGAGGGAATTTGCCTCCCACAAAGCACGTCTACAGGGCATCTTACAGGGACTGCTCTAGATGGGAGCACTCCTAAAAAGAGCACAGAACAGAACACACAACATATGAAGAATGGACGAGGAGGAATAGGAAGGGAGAGAAGAAAAGAATCTCCAGACAGTGTATATAAAAGCTCAATAAGCGAGCTAAGATAGGCGGTAAGATACTAAAGACGCTAACCTTGAAACTTTGGTAACCACGAATTTAAAGCCTGCAATGGCAATAAGTACATATCTCTCAATAGTCACCCTAAATGTAAATGGACTCAATGCACCAATCAAAAGACACAGTGTAATAGAATGGATAAAAAAGCAACACCCATATATATGCTGCTTACAAGAAACTCTACCTCAAACCCAAAGACATTCACAGACTAAAAGTCAAGGGATGGAAAAACATATTTCAGGCAAACAACAGTGAGAAGAAAGCAGGGGTTGCAGTACAAATATCAGACAAAATAGAATTCAAAACAAAGAAAGTAACAAGAGATAAAGAAGGCCACTACATAATGATAAAGGGCTCAGTCCAACAAGAGGATATAACCATTCTAAATATATATGCACCCAACACAGGAGCACCAGCATACGTGAAACAAATACTAACAGAACTAAAGGGGGAAATAGACTGCAAAGCATTCATTTTAGGAGACTTCAACACGCGACTCACCCCAAAGGATAGATCCACTGGGCAGAAAATAAGTAAGGACACAGAGGCACTGAACAACACAGTAGAACAGATGGACCTAATAGACATCTATAAAACTCTACATCCAAAAGCAACAGGATATACATTCTTCCCAAGTGCACACGGAACATTCTCCAGAATAGACCAGATAGTAGCCCCAAAAAAGAGCCTTAATAAATTCCAAAATATTGAAATTCTACCAACCAACTTTTCAGACCACAAAGGCATGGAACTAGAAATAAATTGTACAAACAAAGCAAAAAGGCTCAAAAACACATGGAGGCTTAACAACACGCTCCTAAGTAATCAATGGATCAATGACCAAATCAAAATGGAGATCCGGCAATATATGGAAACAAACGACAACAACAACAC